>NC_070583.1:8420902-8463402 GCF_027409825.1 Scomber japonicus
TCTCTATCTCTCTCTATCTCTCTCTATCTCTCTCTCTCTCACTGCACATCCAGGACAGTCTCATGAAGCGTTATTCAAATATCGAAATCCAGAAAGCTCCAAACTCTCCAGCCTATTTATTTCATGTGATGATCAGCACCTCACAGGGGCCGGGCCCCCACGGCAGGCATACTCAACCAGTGCAAAACCTCCTTTTTAAAAATATCAACTGCAGTAATCTCCAGCATCTCCTCCTCTCCAACATCCTCTATCCCCAATTGCCCTCTCCCCCACACAGCGCCTTTTTAAATCTTTTTTTTTCAGTGCTGAGATCCCGAGATGACTAGAAAAATCCATAGAACGGCCGGCATTTTCTTCTCTCAGCTATTTACTGCAAAAGAGCAGTGGATCATTTTTCACTATTATTCTTTCTTTCATTTTTTTGCTTTGTGCTCAAATGATAATGGACATTTATTGATTTGGTGTGAAAACACCTGTGTTGTTCTTTGTCCATACTTTCAATTTTATTTTATTTTTTCTTGCACACAAAAGCAAAAAAATACACAGTGCATGAAAAAAAATAGAATTTTTCAAGATTAGGAAAAGAGACCAATATCCAAGAGCCACTAAAACCCATAATGGCTTGTCTGGTGGCCCTCCTATTGTGAGACATACTGTACAACATCAAAACTTAAAGAGTAAAGAAACAGACAAATACACACTAAGCCTGTTACAATAATTACATTATTGACTTATAGTACATTTGATCAATTATCATCATGTCTATATGGACTTATCATATGATACATGGACATGGAGCTTGATCCTCAATTTTTTTGACTTCAATATTGCCACACTTCACATTAGCAGCTAACAGGCTATTCATGTCACATTGGCTAAGCAAGTAGTGTCATCCATTCCTCACTGTGATGTCCTGAGTGGAGACTGCAGAAGAATTAAAGGTTAATAACTCTGTCCCAAGTCATAATGGCAGTCTGTGTTTTTACAGAAGTGTAGCGCCCACTCTCCAAGACAATATATCGTCCAACAAAAGTAGTTATTGTGACAGGTCTACTCACTATCAGATTACACATGTCAAAGATAAATAATAATAATGATAATAATGATAATGATAAAAGACAAGTTTATTTCATAATACTGATAATGAGATTTCACAGTGTAGATCAGTGCTTTTAAAGGGGTTATAGAATGTAACTGTATTTAGCATGGTGTTTATGAATAAGGACAGTTGGGTCTGCATAATGGACATACTGTGAACCTTCAATCTCATTGCTGCCTCCTTCATGCAAATCCCACAACTAGCCAAGGCTGCTGTAAAACGTCCCAGTCCCAGCTAGGCTGTGTTAACTCCTCATTTTAGAATGATGAGGCTCAACCAAAGTTACATACCCTATTTTGAGACCTCAGAGAACAGTTTACAATATTCAAAAATATATCATTCTATAACCCCTTTTATGGCTCACAGTTAAAATATATCAGGATCTACTCACTTACATTTCTAAAGCCTCACAACAACCTCAGAATATGATCTCTCATTTTTTACAGTGCATGTCTGTCAAGGGTGTTCTTATAGATCCTGGTGTGAACAAGCAGCTTATCCTCTTCTCTCAGCACCTGACAGTGAGGTCATTCATCCATTCGTCCTCCTCTCTTCCTTTTGTTCTCCAGGGAAAGAGAGGAGAGAACAGAAGGAGGAGGACTGTCAGTCACTCAGTCAGTCAGTCAGGCCGGTACTCAGGAGGTGTGTGGGCACCCATTGGTGCCGCAGTGACACCTGCGCGGCAGTCAGGCAGGCACGCTGGCGTAATGCTCTCTCTGCTCACTTTCACACGGGAGAGAGTGCATTGTGGGAGAAGGAGGACCATTGTGCCAGCGAGGCTTTCGGGTGCCACCTGATGCCACCCTTGGGTGAGCGCGATAAGACGTTTTAACAAAAGACGCTGATTGAAAAGTGACACAGTGCAGCGTAGGGACAAAAAGGAGTGAGAGAGAGGAGGGATGACAAAAGAAAGAGAAAATGATTATTCCAGCTGACTGACACTGACGGCTGGCAGAAGCTACTTATATATGATGTTTTGTCAATATTATTAAATATATTAAAAATGTATTTAAAGGGATATTCCACTTTATCTCTTCATATAATACTAACATTTATCAGCATTTAACTGTTAAAAACACATGTAGGTGGTAACAGTCAGACAGGTAATAGTACAGCAAACACATGCAGTCACATCAGTCACTTTCAGTCATTAACTATTAACTATTATAAATAACTATAAAAAAATTAATTGATTAAAACTTCAATTGAAAAATGCATTAGGTGCATCTCATGAAACACTACTTATAAAACAGTTCCTATCTCCATATTTAGCAACAAACAGTAAATGTATATACAGAAATATAGATGTAGTATCACTAATATACAAGTGTTGGAAGTATAATCAGCAACGCCACACTGTTAAAATCAGGGCTGCAACTAAAGATTATTTTAATCATTAATTAATCTGCCAAATATTTTCTCAGTTTAATCAATGACTAACTTTCATCTATAAAATGTGAGAAAACTGTTTAAAAATGACTGTGAAGCTTTTTACCATTTATGTTCACAATATTAAGTTTTAAAGGGATTATTAGGCTTAAGTCTATTTTTTATATATATATATTATACTTTATTTAGAAAAATGATGCATTGTGACTGCATTTAGTATCACAACTTTATTCTTGCAACTTTCTGGCTTTTTATTGGCTGCTGCGTTCAGAGATCCTAAAATATTCACCTGCAGTGACGTCTGGTTATTAATACGAAGCCAGCTTAAAAATTGGAAGCTGCATTTTAAGAAGAGGATACATGTCTGTCCAACTCTGCTCAGCACTTCTTGTGTGTGTGTGTGTGTTCGTACCGTAGCAGAAATATCTGTTTTATTTTTACCACACGTGGGTGTTTGTTCTTTTAAGTATGTATGACACCTACGGCTGTACTCACTCTCCCATAGCCAGTGCTGTTCCCCCCTGTGTATGTGTATGTGTGTGTGTGTGTGTGTGTGTGTGTGTGTGTGTGTGTGTGTGTGTGTGTGTGTGTGTGTGGTAAAGCACATCTTAAATCGTCTTTTTCTCCATCTTCTGTTCTTCACTCCTTTTCATGTCTGTTTCCTCTCTGCACAGGTGAATCGCACCCTGAGGTCAGAGTGAAGCCCTCCATTTAGCCTTCACTCACTGTGTGTGTGTGTGTGTGTGTGTGTGTGTGGAGGAGTATTTGTATGAACAGGACCTAAGAAATCTGTGCGTCTGCATTGGAATAACTGATGTTTTCATGCAGTGGCAATTAGCACTTGTGTATGATAGTGTGAGCAATTCTACTGTGTGTGTGTGTGTGTGTGTGTGTGTGTGTGAAATGCCGACCAGGCCATACAGTCGCTTGATTTAGTTTTTTTTTTTTTAGATGGGTGCAGCATTTTTTTCTCACTCCGCTATATTAATTTTAAAGTTGGATCAATACCTGCTATTTTTAGCTCTCCTCTCTTGCTTCCATCCCTCCATTCAACCCATCCTCTCATTCCCTCCACCCCTCCCTCCTGTCCATGCTCAGAAGTGTGTGTGCGTGCTGGCTTCTCCTCCCACACCCTGCTGCCGGTGTTGAGAGCTCGCACACATCGATCTCTCTCTAATAAGTTGGCCCGAGCCTCAGCAGTTCTGCACTTTCCTCCTCCTCCTCCTCCTCCTCCTCCTCTTCATCCCCCTCTCCCCCTCCCTCCATCCCGTCTGCTTAGAGGAGGGTAAGGAGGCAGAGTCGAAACCTGTTGGGGCTCAAGCTCACCGTAAAGTGCCGCAGGGCCACGCTATGGTGCACTGCACTACACTCAGACATGTGAGAGCTGTGACTGATGCACACCGCCAGGCGCGTGGGATCCACACACACACACACACACACACACACACACACACACACACACACACACACACACACACACACACACACACACACACACACACACGTTTCTTCACACAGGAGCATTTTTCGGATGCAGCAGACGTCTGATGTGTTGTCTGGCTGCACCGCCATGCAGCCTGCCACAGCATGACGTGTAATATCACACATACACCACACACACACAGACACAGACATATATACATATATACATACATACATACAGTAATCTGAACTCCCACAACCTTGGAAGCACCTTGCTGATGATGCAGTGTTTCTATGTTCAATGTGACACACACACACACACACACTGATATGAATGTGGACATTGGTCACTGTATCACTTTCTGTAATGGCAGTGCATCAACTGATAGAGATTAGCCAGTGTTAATATCTCACTGTTCCTACCTGCGCAGCCAAAACATCTTGAGTTAAATATGAACACACAAACACACACACACACCCACACACACACACACCCACACTGTAGTACACACTGCCTAATCCCTGAAGACAGTATTATAGTGTTTTAAATGTCTTCAAACGTCTGTTTTTCACTGTGTAATTGCAGCTTTTAAATGCTTCATTTGTACTGTTAGATGCAGCATAGAAGCACTACTCAGGTGGCCTTTAGCAAGGCATCCAATGCTCATGTGCACCATGTGAGTGTGGAGCAGGGAATGTAACAGAAAACGTCCTGCATATTATCTCCTTCAGTAAACACACTCCAGCTTTTATATACCTTTAAGAATAGATTCCCTTTGTTTTTTTAATGTCACTAACTGTGTTAAATTGCAAATAGATTATTCTTAAATGTTTTCTGTGTTTTCAAATCACACTTTAATTGTAGGCATCATTAAAAAGTGATGGTTAGATTTGACTGTGCGAAACATATAGATCCCAAATCAGAGATGTGTTCACAGCAAAGAAATGTAATAAATGTAGCAGTAGATGTGGTGAAAGCACTCTTCCACCACCTGGGACTGATCCATGTTTTTGGGAAACACATGATGCACCCAAATTTTGTCCTGATTGTACCGCCATTTTAAACTTTAATCGAGCCAGACTACGGGTGAAGTTTCCACTTTTTCCAGACACTTCTTGGTTGTCTCGGTTGCAGCCGGATCAGCATGAATATTTGAGTTAGTGTGATGTTTTTACATGGATTCACCATCGACCAGAACCCCACACTGGATTCTGAATTCACCATAAAACAGGAAACTCATCAGACAGATATTAGCTTTTGATACATTAACAGTAGCACATATAGGAGGTTGTAATCAGCTGACAGAAAGTGTGAAAGTTCTGTAACAAATCTGAGTGATTGCTGCTGTCATGTGATATCTCACATCCTGCAGTGTGTGTGTGTGTGTGTGTGTGTGCTGCAGTACGTGACAGAACTGAAAAATGTCAAAACAGGGTACATGTGTATTTCTTCAGACTGCCTTTTTCTGCAGAGCGAGACATTTTTTATGGTAAAAAACAAGTTTTATGTGATTTCTCAGCTACTTTCAATTTCTATAACAAGCCTAAAAATCTGAGCACAAAAATCCTGCATTATTTTGTTCATTTTCTATCATGTGTACATTAAACTACAGGATGCTGTCTGTCTGTGGCGTACAATGTTTAATCTGCATTTCTACTCCCCACAAATCATTCATCAGTCAAACAGCTGTTAATGATTGAATTTAATATTGACAGCCACGCTGGGTTAAGTTGTAATCCACTCAGTCTGCAGCTTATCTGCAGGTCAGATCATACAAAGAAAGAAAGAAAAAAAAACCACATGCTGGCAAGACAAATAGAAATGAGTGAAAGCAGGTATGTAGCTTTAGATAAGATCAGTGAAGCGACCGGTGGGCTGATCAGTCGATTTGATATGCGAGGTGATGTCAGAGCTTCCTTGCTCATGTGCTGTAGTTTGTTGAGTAGACAGAAAACATAATGAAAAGTACATGTGTGGAATCAGACGGAGGTAAACAATGTAATCAATTGATTTTAGGAGGCACACACATGCCCTTTTGAACTCAATAAAACAATAAATAAAAGAAGATTAGTTCAGTTTCTTAGCCAACACCTTGTGTTGTGTATCCTGTTAGAGTGTGTGTGTGTGTGTGTGTGTGTCACTTTGACCTAACAAGCTGAAATATCATGTGTGTGGAGCTTCTATTCTTGCCAGAGTGGTTGCCCTTCTTCCCAAAGGGCCAAAGGTGCGTGCGTGTGTGTGTGTGCGTGTGTGTGTGTGTGTGTGTGTGTGTGTGTGTGTGTTGCTGTTTTGTTGTGAACATCATTGATCGCCTCTTGTACCTGTTAGTGCAAGACCACTCCACTAAGCCTGTAAACTAGGTCCCCACTGACCACAACACTACACACACACACACACACACACACACACGTAGGTAAATATATTCAGCTGCTGTCCGCAATGGATCGTTTTATCTTTTGCTAAGCATATTATTATGTGCATGCGCTGTCAGAAGAGCTTGTAATAACTTATTCATATTATACTCCATGCGGCAAAAATCACACACTGAAACACACTGAAGCACACACACACACACACACACACACACACACACACACACACACACACACGCACACTTTGTCATCTCAGCAATAATCAGCAGTACAAGTAGCTGTGGCCTGTGTGAGGGGCTGGTTAAATAAAAAGAGATTGATTAAATCAGTCATATCAGTGTAGAGGTGTGTGTGTGTGTGTGTGTGTGTGTGTGTATGTGTGTGTGTGTCCACCTCAACCAGTGACACCCACTTGCTTTAAGATGGATGGGCATCATTATCTTTAAATTAATTATAACACATATCTTGCTTGCATTCCTTTTGCTTTCTTTTCTCTCCTAGTTGAAATGTTGTGAAAGGCCACAGTGCAGCAGTGGACACAGGTGTTGTGTTCACATGTGTAATACAGCGAAAGGACAACCAAAGTCCCACAGCAGGTTATTTTAAAACCAAAAGTTAATAATAATGTTAGCTCAGAGGGGAGGACAGAGCAGGCTGAAAGATGGGAGGCTGTAAAGCTTAGCCGCTGATGGTAGAAAATAGATAGAGAGGTAGGATGTTGTATGAAAGAAAAACAGCTGCTACACTCCTCCAAAATGTTTTGTTTTTGGCTATCATGAAAGTTTAAATTCCAGTTTCATTGTCCTCATCAAGGCAGGGATTCCTTCCAACTCAGATGAAAGCAGTGGAGCTAAAATATGCTAAAATAAAAATGCTTAAGGAGATTTCAGGCCCCGTTGGATTCCTTTTTTTTCTTCAATAAAAGTAAACCATTCATAACTGTGTCTCTGTGTAATATCTTGAGGTGGAAATAATAACATATAAATTATTCCCAATACACTACACTCTGCTTTCTCCTTTCAGCATATTGATGATTGAGCTCTTTTAAGGGACTTTACATTTTAATCTTTAATTCTCACTCTATGTCCTTTTAATGATTTTAAAGCTAATTTATTATTTTATGCTGCAATATGTCTTTCTATTTTTCTGTACTTTGTTTTTATTATGGGGGGGGGGGGGGGGTTAATTGTATGTTTTAAGTTTCTCAAATTACATGTTTTTCTGTTTTATGTAAAGCACATTGAGTTGCCATTGTGTATGAAATGCGCTATATAAATAAAACTACCTTGCCTTGCCTTGCCTATTAACAGCAAGGCGATGTAACAAAAAGTCTCCGCAAGCTAGCTGCTCGCTAACTGCCGGTTAGCTTTGTAGCTAACGGGACAATAAGTTCACATGGTTTATTCAAAAGGCATACTTGTGCCGTCGACTCTTATCTCCTGAAGCTCTAAGAATAATTCCTCTTTTGTGGTGCAGTTTATACTCTTAATATAATTACATGATGCAACACCTCTAATAAACTAGCTGCCCCCATTTTGAATTGTCCGGTTCCTTTGTTCTTTCAGATTTGCCCTCGTGAGAGAACTCTGCTCACATTAAATAAATTAATTTATTGGGGTTTTAAATGCAGGTGTGACTGAGGCTGTAAAATGTATTAGAGTAGATAGATGTCTATCTGCTGACTTGGCAACAACTGAACGAAAGCTTTTGAACTTTGTTGAATGACAGTGTTTTCAGTCAGAAAGAGTCTAAAACAAAAAGACTTCCTTCCGTTTTTCCGCTGTTATTGGTATGCTTCAGTTGAGCTGCAGGTAGCATTAAAACTCTTAAAAGTGTAAGCTTTCTATAACCTGCATGGACCTCTATGTCAAGGACATACATGCACGCATGCTTTGTTATGTAACCATGTAGATAGGAATCATGGTATGCAGGTATAGCTCAGCTGTACAGTTGTATGCAAATAAAGATTAACATTGAGAATGCAAACGACTCGAGATAATAGTACACTCCTCGAGCTCTTTATTAGGATCACCTTTGCAATCTAGTAGAACAAGTGCCATAGATTATATTTTTATGAGGCTGAAAGGTGATAATTCTTCTTTACCATTGAGGTTGTAATGGTGTGGTGGTGGTGTACCAGGGTGCATTATATTAAGAAAAGGTTCCTTACGTTTTGTCCATCCCATAAACACACCAGAGGGACAAAATATGATCTGACAAAAGCTGACAATGTATAAGCTTAGTGAAAGTACATTTAAAAGGGTCAAATTGTACATGTTTTACATTTGAGAGCAGCATAAAGACCCCAACACACTGATAATTATATGACTTTTGCCAAAGTGACCTAGACTAGAAATGGAAATATATAAACTTTTGTTTACATTTTTGCACAGGTGGTACACATTCACTTGGTAGATGGGTGTTCTGGGTTATATTAGACCCCCTTAAAAATACAATTAAAAAATGTTGTGCTTTACTCACATTTTACAAAATCATTATGGCAACATAGAACCATGATGAGATGTTCTTTCCACACATACAAATTGTATCTGAGAGAATACACTCTTTCTACTCTCTGTGAAACCTTAATTAAGGATTCAACACCCATTTATGAATGACTGTACCCTATTTAGGAATGAAAAATAGATTTCTGAAAGGATACTGTGAAGGACCAGCATATGAACATTATATAAGGGTTAAATTACACAGGTGTTCCTAATAAAGTGCTCGGTGAGTGTATCTTCACAGACAATTAAACTGTTCTATCTTGAGATTTCATTAATGGGCAGACCTTCAGGCTGTAGGGGGTTAGTGTGTGTGTGTGTGGCAAGTATTGTTGACTTGGATCAGTGGACGAGCAGTGGGGGAATTTTGACGGGGATTTTGGCATGTTTGTCTGCAAATGCGGGTCTGTGTGTGTGTGTGTGTGTGTGTGTGTGTCAGTAAAAGCAGCAGGAGTGAAGCTACCTGGGGTCCTACAGAGACGAGCCTAGACAAACAGTCACCGTCTTCCTGAAAATATGAAATCCTTCCTCTTTATATGACATCTTCTTCTGGTGCACTGTGCACACACTCAAATCAGCTCTGTGCATTTTTTCTTTTTATATAGACAGCAAGTCCTGTGGTTCACAGTTAACCTGTATAGAGGGACACTTGAGGGTTTCTGTATGACAACATGAGGATTAAATCCAGGGCCACATAGATATTGTCAGGACACCGTGGTCTAACCTAATGTAGTCCACAAAAACAAAAAACAAGCAGCTGTTTAATTTACGTAGTATTTACACTTTCATTGCCGTACTAGCTGACACGTGTAGCTAGTTTAGACAGAAATGTAGAATTATTGTAAATACTAGTGATGTAATACAATAGATAAGCTCTGTTTTAATACAGATTTGTGGCAACACAACCTGAAGACTGCTGTGTCGTGTGTTTGCATGGTTCTATGTCATTAGATAACTGAAGATAGACACTCTGAACTGGACTCTTTCTACAGTGCATACCTCGGTTTACAGCACAATGGATAACAGTGTATGTTGATTATTGTATTGTTTATCAGTGAAGGCAGAGTTCACCATGAATGTAATATTGAAAGCCATCAACACAACAACAACAACAACACAAAGGCTTTACCACCTGAAAAGTGACACATCCACATGTTTTTGCGTTAATCTTCAGTGACGGTGAGGTATTTTCCTGAGGCAGTTACATATGTATGAAGAGTCAGTTCATGTTTCTCTATTACATAACCACTGTGTGACGGAGCAGGTGGGGTTATTGTCCTGTTGTACTCCATGACAAGACAGCTGCACCACCGGCGACCCCCAGACTCTGATCTTAGACCGGTTCAGTCACATCTTCCACCTCAGCTGCTGGGTTGACTTGACTCTTATATGGTCACAGCAGTCACCCCCTGAAGGGACATAACCAATGATTGGACATGTTTAAGAGGACAAATCACTCTTTAGTCAGTGTCTAGCCTTGTGTTTGTAGAAATATCTGGTTATTAGTGTCGAGCACCACAAATAGGATTGCCTGACTGGTTCTTTAGTATCTCTACATATGATCAAGTGGCTCAGGCTATGAGCCAGACGGTCGAGTATGTATATGTATGTGTTATCAGAATTACATATATAGGACACATTTAGTTGGAAAGGCCCCAAGTGAACGATTATACTCACCTAATAACCCTAACCTAATAACACCTAATAACCTAATAACCCCCCCTAACCCTAACCCTAACCCCTTGGAAAGCAGCTGACACACCAGTAAGGGTATAAGTGTCTTGCTTTCTGGTCACATCTTAGAATTGTCTCATGCATGTGGACTATTTCTCTGAGCTCGTATTCATTAAACATTTATCAAGAGAGAATTCTTGATTCGTCTCATCTTTGCCTTTTATGAGAATCTTCACAGCAGACTCACCTTATCACTGGTTGAACACCTTTTAGAAGCTAAAGATCAGATTTCAGTGATACCATAATAGTTTTATTGGTCCCTGGTCCATCACTTTGGTCTACAACTGCAGTGACTCGTTGGAAACTATTACTGTAATAGTCAATCATCAACTATTATTTTAAAAAGTAAAAAAAGTAAATATCCAAATTCTCCTCAATTGGGAATATCTACTTCTTTCTTCAGTCTGTGATAGAAAACTAAATCTCTTTGGGTTGTGCACTGTTAATCAAGACGAAACAAAACACTGGAGGATGTCACCTTGAGCTATGCTGGAAACAGTGATCAACTTTTTTTCACCGGTTTTGGACATTTAACACTTAGACCTTCTGACTTCGGTGATCCCCCCTAACTTCTCCTCTAGCGCCATCTTGAGACTCACACTTGTGGTTTTAATGAAACGTCTCAACAACAACTGGATGTATTCCAATTAAATTCTATTCTATTTTAATTTCTACTCTATTTCTATTTCTATTCAATTCCATTTCATTAAATTTGGTGCAGAGGTTCATTTTCCTTCTCAGGATGAATTATGATAAAGTTTAGTGGTCCTCTGACCTTTCATCTAGTGCTGTTGTTGAGCCTCTGCTGCATTTTGTACTTAGGTCTAATTACAAATGTTAAGGTTCTAAACTAAGATGGATGACAAAGCAAAAATACAGTAATACCTGCTTGATATTAGCGTTTTAGCTTATGTCACCATAAGCATGGCTGTAGACCTTTGTTTTCACAGTATGTTTCTTCTACTGCTTTGCTTAATCTGCCTTTAAATAGGATCAATCTGCTTTATGCGTCGGCCTGCATTTGTTTTTCTGCACAGAGCACCTGAGGACATTAGAGTCAGCAGTTAGGAAGAGAAGCATAGCATATGTAATATATAGAGTTGATTCACCAGTTTGCAAACAGGTTAGTTTAGATGCTGATGCTGCTCGGCATAAACAAATGTTGTCTGATACACTTGTATGACATTTCTAAATAAGGAAATTTCAAATGGCAACATGTCTGGCAGCCTTTCAACTAAAATGATACATGGAACTTGTAGTTATGAGCACTACTGTTTATTTATCAGTAGACCTGTCATGATAACTACTTTTGTTGGATGATATATTGTCTCAGAAATAATCGCGATATACGATATTATTGCGATATCAAGTGTGGCCATGTATCATACGATAAGCCCATATACATACATGACGGTGTTGACAATTATGTTATCGTAACATGATTATTGTGACAGGCCTATTGATCATTACACTAGTTATCATTCAGCCTTCTAACGGATAGCTTCAGTCAGCTCTTTTTTTCACACTCAGAGGTTACATGGACATTGTCGAATTTGGCAAGTTTATTCCAGACTTTAACGTGTTGTTTTTATTGGCACGTGTACCTCAGAGCACGTTGCAGAATCTCAACGTTAGCAGGAAACCCAGCCAAGATAGATCCTTCTGCCATTTCCTTTTCTCTCAGCTTTCGGTGTGTGGAGCGCGGAGTGGAAATGCGTCAGGTTATGTTACGACAATAAAACAACTTTCTTCATATTTCCCTTTTTTAATATCCATGGTCATCTCAAAGAGCACTGACGTAACTGGTCCGCTAAGTAGATTTACCAAGGCACCGGAGTGGGGCTTTTTTCTCTGTCACCTGTCCAAGTACTTGAGCTCAGTGGTTGTTTAGGGGATTGGGGGTCGGGGGGGGGGGGCACGCTGGGGGGCATTCCCAACATTATTTTCACAGGGCTGTGCAACACTGATGCCAGATCAATAAATGTAGAATGAATGGGTTATGAAAAAGGGGATTTTTTTCAGCTTAAGTGGATGTTACACTACACAAGCTTCTCATATTGCCTCCTCTAGTGTGAGATTTGTTAGAAATACTTTGTTTCTCACACTCTCTCTCTCTCACACACATACACACACACACACACACACACACACAGACACACACCTAATAGAGGGGCTAGTTTAATCATTTCAGCCCTCTCCTCCTCCTCCTTCTCTCTCTACACTTTGTCTCTCTCTCTTCACCTCTTCTCCTTTGCTTTTATTTTAACACTGATTTGCTGAATGCTTTCTTTGTTCCCCCTTGTGTGTGTGCACTAGTGTGTGTGTATGTGTGTGTGTGTGTGAGTAAACTTAATTGAGCTAATCTCATCTCGCGTGATAAAGCTAAAGAAGTTAATCCCTTAAAACGGGGTAAAAGTCATTTCTCTGTGTGTGTGTATGTGAACACAGCACTGAGCCTCAGTTCTCTGTGTGTGTGTGTGTGTGTGCATGTGTGTGACTGTTTATGGTATTAAGCATCTTCATTTCAAATCCAATTAAATCTCCAGGTGTGAGCAGTATTTCATGTGAGAGGCTGATCTATTTCAAGTGTCTTGTTTATCTGTGTGTTTTTTCAAAGTATAAAAGTGTATTTATACATCTATGAATTCATTTACAGCCCAGAATATGAATATTCTATAAGAAATATACATTTAAAAGTATCTTCTTTGTGCTTTTATAGCACATGGTATCCAGATATATTCAGTGTAATTATAGAACAGACTAATGATAGAATTAGATTATAACATAAAGTCTCATCACAGACTGTCTTCCTCCTCCTGCTCCTTGTTTTTGAGTTTCTTCTTCCTCTACATCATCTTCATCTTTTGTCTTTAAACCCTTCTATTGTTGTTTTTTCCCCTGGACATTTTCTTAACAGCTGCAGTGATTAGTTGATTGATCAATCAACTTATCAATCAAATTGATCAACAGAAAAGTAATGGCCACCTATTTTGATAACTGATAATAAAAATTCTCTGCTTTCAGGTTCTTCAATATGAATATATTCATGTTTCTTTATTCTGACATGACATTAAACTAAATGTCTTCTGACCAAATGAATAATTTAATATTTGAGAAAATAATCAACCGAGTAATCAATAATGAAACTAATTATTAGTTAAAAACCCTAATCTTATTTTCCTTTCTCTCCATATTCTTCCTCTTCTCCATTCTCCACCTATCTCTCCACCTCTCATTTGTTCCTTGTTCCTCATTTTCTTCTTCTTCCTTCTTCTTGTACTGTTCTTCCATTTGTCGTTATTGATTTATATTCTTCCTCCGCCCATTTTCCTCCTATTTTTCCCTTTTCTTCTTCTTTGACCACTTCTTCTTTGTCTACCTCTTTCTTCCTCCTTTTTTTCTTCTTCTTCCTTTTGCGTTGTTCTTCCTTTTGTTGTTGTTGTTGTTTGTTATTCTTCTCCTCATCCGTATCCGCCTCACCTCTTCATGCTCTTTTTTTATTTTCATCTTTGTTTTTTTCATATTTTCATTTTCTATTCCTATATATTAAAGTGTTTCCCATTTGATTATAAACACACACACACACACACGCACACACACACGCACACACACACACACACACACACACACACACACACACACACACACACACACACACAGCTTTAATAAGTAAAGTGAGAAGACTCTTATTAATATAATTGGTGTAGCTGGTAGGTGATGGCAGTGTGTATTGCAGCTGTGTGTAATGCTGATGGCTGCAAGTTTGTCCCCTTACATACACACACACACACAGGTTGATTAGATACTGTCTCAGGCAGCCTTTATTCAATTACAGATATTGACGGTTGCCTGGCACTAAGCTGGCTCCCTCCTCCTGCACTTCCTCCTCTTCTTGTCTTTCTGCTTGTGTGCGTGTCTGTGTGTGTGTGTGTTGCAAGTTTCTTTTTTTTTAAATTATTTATTCTCTCACTTCATCACCATCTGACTTTCTCATGTGCTCTGTGTTTTTTTTGTTTGTTCTTTCTCACACTCTGTGGAGTTGTGTTTATGTTATGGCTCTCATATTGCGGGCTCTCACCCCTCAACCTCTCTCTCTCTTTCTCTCTCTCTGTTTTCTCACCACTTGTCGCATCCCATATCGTCTTTTCCTTTCTCAAATTGACTTTCTCTCTCTCTCTCTCTCTCTCTCTCTCTCTCTCTCTCTCTCTCTCTCTCTCTCTCTCTCTCTCTTTCTTTTCTGTTTTTTTCTTTCTTTTGGACTTGTTTTTTTACAGTCTTTCATCCGTCACTTTCTCACGCCTGTTATTGTCACAGCTGTGTTTTCACAGTCAGATGTCAGTGATGAGTTTGCTGGACAGTGTGTCCCCAAGTATGAGTGTCGGTGTCTGTGTGTGTGTGTGTGTTTGTGTGTCTGTGTGTGTGTGTGTATGTGTGTTCGCATGTGTGTCGGGTCGGTACAGGCCTGTGCCATGGTGATGCCTTCCCACGTCCTGACTGAGCACGTGCGAAAAACAGAAAGGAGGAGAGAAAAAGAGAGAGGGAGAGAAACACACAGGGAGTCATTGTGAGCAAATGTCTTTCACCGTGCTCTCCTCCCTCAGGCTCACCCTGCTCCTCACTGGAACTCCATTGTCTCTACTCTTACTTTTGCTTAACTTCATTTGCAATTCAGCGCCAACGTATGAAAATGAGAAGATTACTAACCTTGATAGATGATTACAAATAAAAAGACAATATGCAAACATCAACAAAGATAACAAATATAATCCTCATTGTATTATGAACACTAATTTACTTGATTTAAAACCCAACATTTAAAGTATCATGTGTTCACAATGGCCATTTGGGGGCCCTTCTGCAAAAATGAGGCCCCTATTCACACAATCAGTTCTGTTTATTATCTTTCTGTGAAAAAGATGAAGTATACTAGGGCCCGATACTGACTGATACTGGATTTTGGTGGCCGATGTCGATATTAGAGAGCAAAAATATTACCGATATCGATATATTGGCTGATGAAGTTATATGTACAGAATACATCAACACAAGGTTATCAAATACTAGTGACAATGATAAGTAATGGAGTCAGGATATTTTACAGTGTAACAATAAATATAAATATAAACTTTAAACACCACTGCAAATTTAATCACAATAACAAAAAGCACAGAAAAAAACATGCACTTTAAATCAGAAAAATGATTAAATACACATAAAATCGAACTCTACATTCATTTAACTTATTTCAAGTCAAAACTAGACCTGTCACAATAATTACGGACTTATCATATAATAACGTAATCAGACATCATCATGATTCATGTCTATATATGGACTTATCATATGATACATGGACATGGACCTTGATAATTTTTTACCTCAATATTGCCACACTTCACATTAGCAGCTAACAGGCTAACAGGCTATCCATGTCACATTGGCTAAGCAAGCCTTGTATTATGCTATCATATTATCATTATATCAGTGGTATAAAATGAAAATAATATCGTTTATCGCGATTATTTCTGAGACAATATATATCGTCTAACAATTCAGTCAGAACAGTTCAGAGTCAGAACAACTTTTGTTCATGCGTTCTAAAATGGCCTGAAAATGACAACTTAGAAGAGTTAAAAGTTGAATAAACATGAAATGAATACACCTTTTTTAATATTTGTTTTTGTTAATGACAAAAGGAAAAAAAGTGTTGGTACCAGTCTATTTCTGTAGCTTCACAAATGTAAGAATTGACTACTTTGTCTGTTTAATGTCATTCTAGATTGAATACTTGTATTTCTCTGTTGGGACAAAAAAAAGCAATTTGAAGATGTCATCTTTGGCTCTGGGAAGCTCGGAGATGGGCATTTCCTGCTCGCCTGCTTTGTGACAAACAGCCAGTATCATTCTGGCTGACTAGATAGGAGGTAGAATAGTATCAGAGCCAACTTCTCAGCAAATAAAAGAATGGCTGATTGAAAGGCAATCAGATGACAGTACAGCAGCGAGGATATGGATACCGGGAGGATATCTTGTTTCTCATATGTTCCACATTCTGATTGAAATTAGACTCAGACAGTAGCCTAAATGATTAATCTGCCAAATATGTGAAAGCTCTAACTTGCAAATTGCAAATCTGAACAATGCATTGTTATTCTTGGTGTATCTAAAGCTGATGTCTCAAATGCTAAACCTGTGCACTTGTCTTTTTGCCTTCAGTGCCTTCTTTTCAAACATCCCACAACCTGCTATAAACTCTCCATGAGGATTTGCTCCCAGGCTTATTTTTACTCTGCAAGTCATGATGTGTATCTTTGAATGTGGTTTGAGCCACAGCACACTGCTGTCAGCCATGCCACCTGAACAATACCTCTAATGGGAATCTGTCCACCGTGGCACCCTCACCTATCACTGTGGTGTGTATGTGGGTGTGGGTGTGTGGTAAAGAGAAGTATGGCATGGAGAAACAGCCTTATAGTGGTGACATACTGTATTTTGTGCCCAGTTATTATATTATAATATGCTGCACCCGTTATTTTTATATAAGATATATGAAAGCAGATGTGCCAGAGTTTTGTGTGTGTGTGTGTGTGTGTGTGTGTGTGTGTGTGTGTGTGTTTGTGTGTGTGTGTGTGTGTAATATTAGTCTTGATGAAAACCTTCTGATTTCAGGATGTTAAAGTTTTAAACAGTAGTTCTGAATATAGGATATAGATATTTACTCCAGGTTTGCTATTAGAGCAAGACCTACCTTTTTCAGGTGTTCTCTATAATACAGACTACTAATAACAATCATATTTGATCACATGGCATGAGTGTGAGCTGTGAAATGCAGGAAAGAATTACTTGTACATAGGCCTGTCACAATAATTACATTATCAACCTTTTTACAATAACTAGTAATTATCAACAACACCCCCCCCCCCCCCCCTTGCATTATTATGCTATTATATTGTCATTTTATATTAGTGGTACAGTGGACAATATATCGTCCCACAAAAGTAGACCGGTGTTGACAGGCCTACTTGTACAGTTTTCCACCATTGATGCCTGTCATTTGATATTCTACATGCAGGTCTCTAGAGTTTGTCTCATACACTGTATATGATGATGGACGTATTGAGGTGTGACGTCACTTGTTGGTTTGTATTGGAACCAATTGAAGCCCACAGCTGCTACCTATTGTTTGCGCCTTCTTTTCCATTTGGAGCCATCTTTTCCATTTGGAGCCAGAGCCTTTCAAATAAGAAGTGTTGGGTGTTTCCTTTCACACTCTGGAGACGTGCCCTGCTACCTCAAACCCAAGCTAACGTTAGCTTCAAACTTGGGCTAATGTTAGCAAGCTTAATTTAGCTGAAGAGGGCAGGTATCATAATGAAATAACATTAAACAAACTGAAATATTACGATAATTGTGTGAGTGGCACAGCCGGAGAGGGCAGCTAGTGAGCCAGATGTCAATCACAGCTGTCAATCAACACCCACATTTTCTAGAAAGCACACTTTGAGACTCTTTGAATGAGATTCAGTTGGAGCTTCTAGTGGCCGTCAGTGGAACTTTAAGGTACATCAGCCTCGAGTCATGGCAGTTACTGATTGGTTTGACCATGTTGTAGATCTGGTCTAATTATCCTCAAATCTGTTACGGACCTGAGGATTACGGTTGTTTTACAAAGACCCTCTAACACGTACCCCAGATTGTTTGAAGAGCCTTCTAGACATGGCGTAAAAAAAAAATCATGAATATTAAGGGGCTTTCACACCACTGCTAATATTGCGACAAATAATCATCAAAAAAGCAGATCAGTATCAGCATTCACCTTCAAAACTGCATGTGGGTTGAAACCTTGGAAGGAAGGATGAGGGGGGTGACGGAAGAGAAGTAAGGGGAGGAGAGCAGTTTGCCAGCAGAGCTCAATATGCCCAAGTAAATATGGGTTTTCTTAATGAGGCAACAGGAGAGTGCACCTGCTGCTCACACACACACACATATACACACACATGTTCCACAGGTGACTATCAGTGCTTTGCAGGGTCTGTGGCTTTTCTAGTGGTGGTGGTCAAGACGTGGCTCTAATACCAATGTGCAGCTGCCAGCCTGTGTTGGAGCTGATTACTAGAGCGAGGGAGAGAGCAAGAGAGAGAGAGAGAGAGAGAGATGCTGTCACTGTAGTATGGCATTAATGTTCATCAGTCTACACACTACTGTTAAAGAGAGAAGAGATGAGGGAAAGCAGTGGAATAATAATTGAACTTTAATGTTTACATCTAGATAAAATGTTAGGGATCTATTGTTGGTTAGGTGTGTGTGTGTGTGTGTGTGTGTGTGTGTGTGTGTGTGTGTTTGTGTGTTTCTTCGCTCTCCCTCCAGTGCTATCATCGGACAGGTGTGAAGGCTCTATCATTAATCACTAGCCGTTCCTCTAATGTTCACAGCTGCACTCTTTCATTCTTCCTCCCTCCATCGTTTCCCTCTCCTCTCTCTCTCCTCCCTCTCTCCCTCCCAAATGCACAGTTAAAATCTAAATTCAGCTCACATTGCAGGATGGATTCTGTATGTAGTGCCAAACTTCCCTAATGCCCCCCCATCATCCTCCTCCTCCTCCTCCTCCCACACACACACACACATTAACCCATCCTCTCTCTCCATCTCACCTCTTTTTCCTTCACCGCCTCTTTTGTGATCCGTCCATCACCCCCCCCCCCCCTCCCCAGCACCTCTTATTTTTCTGTCACGCATGCATCCATCCTTCCTTCCTTTTTTCCATTCTTTCTTTCTTTCTGTGTGTGTTTGTCCGGCTCTGGGTCAGCGTAAGAGAGGCCCAGAGAGGTTGGCATGGCAGCCTGGCACAAGCGCTCAAGACTCCCCCCTATTAGCCCCCTGGGGTCCCTCACAGGAGGATTGTGAAATCTTTATTTACTGTACATCCTTTCACATTTCACTTCCTCACCCTTTCTACTACAAGGTGTCTCTTTCTCTTTCACTTTGAATGTGTTTATCAAGTATACATCTGATGTTTTTGGTGTAATTAAGAGTGCAGGTGTTTTTAAGAGTAAGGTAAAGTTGAATTTATTGTTGCAAAAGTGTTCAAGTAGTAGCTCCTCCAAATATGCAACATCTGAACTGGAAATGCCAGCCCTTTCAAAATAATACAAAGGTGCTGCTGTCTTCACTAACAACCAGCAAAGCTAAAAATTGACAAGAATGCAGTGTTTCCCCATCACAGATTTGATCCTTGTTAGGGTGAAAAAGAGAAAAGTCTCAACACCATCAAATTCTTTCCTCTATCCCACACATTCTCACTCTTCACCCTTCTTGCCTTCATTCTCTCCCCTCACACAGTCCCTCCTTTAGATTAATTGCACAATGATGCTTTCAAATTCTTCTTCTTTCCTTCCTTCCCACAAAAGCGCGCTGACACACTCACGCACACACGCACACACACACACACACACACATACACTGTACAGAAAGTAAAACAGCAGGAAGAGCTATCTGTTATTGTGTGGATGAATGTTTTGAAAAGGAAGGGTCTACGAGCAAGAAAAAAGACAGCAGCTTATCTGCTTTTTGTTCTCTTTTCGCCGCTCCTCTCTGAATTTTTGATTGATCAAAATCGATCAATGTTCTTTTCCTGTTTTTTCTTCACACACACAAACGCACACCAGGACACGCACGCACGCGCACACACACACTCTCTCCATCAAGGAGCTCATTAGCTGAAGTGAGTGGTGGCGTGCTGGGCCTGAAACGGTGAGGCTTCTGGTCATTTGGGGTTGACCGCTTGGACTGCAGCCAACTCCTGGTGTGTGTGTGTGTGTGTGTGTGTGTGTGTGTAACATTGATGTGTGTGAATTCAGCTCTCCAGTCCTGTCCTTGCCATTCTTGTACATTTTAGGCTGTTCCCTCATTTGGGGTCCTCACTGTGCCTGACTTGTGTGTATTTGGCATCGAACCACACGCAATGCCACAATATCACACACACACACATGCGTACACACTTTATATCTGCCTCACACTGTGTCTCACACATACAGACAGCCTCTTGTATTTTTCCAAGTTCTCTGTGGTGCCACATTATCTTTATATACAAGTTGACTTTGCCTGAAGTGTTTGATTACTGCAATTATTTTGTTTTCTGTATATTTGCGTGTGTGGAATTAAAGCTGAAATAACCTTAAATGAAATATGAACTCTGATGACACTGCAGATATTGTGCATATTATTAATTATATTTTTAAAAAGCTAATAAAGGGTTCCTTTAGGGCAGATATTCAGTTACATCTGAGTGCCAGCATTGCTCTCATTGCTACTGACTTGAGTACATATACAAATGGAACTAGGTTAAGTCCTGCCCACACTTGTATTTCACAAATTTTATGACCAGAACTGACAGTGTATGGGTGCTGTTGATGCATTAAAACCAATAAATAACAAAAAGTACAAAGTAAATAAGTCAAAAGAGGACCTTTTCCCTCTTTGTGTCTGAGTGTGTCCACTGTAAGCATAATCTACCAGGCTCATTAGAGTCCTGCTGGGCTGATTCACTCATTGACCTCTCTGAGTGGCTAAACCAAAGGAAGGTGTGACTCCAACTGTGCTCCTTGATTGGCTTCTGGAGGGAACCATGCCTTTTATCTACACCCTCCTTCTCTGTCCTCTTTTTCCTTGACTTGTTTTCCGTCCCTTCTTATCAATATGACATGAATTCCTCTCTTTCTCCCCTTGCCCTTGTTGTTTTTATCCTAGCTCAGTTTCAAGCTCAGAATTGTAAACAGTAAGAGTTTCAGTTCTTGAAAGTTTTGATGGTCCCCTGACAATTGGGAGAATTTTGGAACTTGTGAATTGTAAAACTTTCAGAGAGGTATCTTTTGGAGATCTGCAATCTTTGTCATCTATTTATTCATCAAAAATGAAAAAGAAAGACAGGACTGGTAGACTTAGATGATTTTACTTTGCCTGGTTCAAGTAAAGAAGTCCCCTCACACACTTTGAATATTCATATTCTATACCAAACAGGTGGTTGCCCTGGTTTTGCTCTTCCTCTACATACACTTTGTAGAATTTCCAGAAAATTCATCAGAAAAACAGGTCAATGGCAAAGATGTGACTTATCTTTCCCACATCTATCTAACCTGTAATCATCAAGCGACAACAACCACTGCATGTTGAGGCCAATGTGTAAGTTCCTTAAAGTACCACTGACAGTGGCTAGGTGCTGGCTCCAAAAAGTCCCTGGCTCCAACAGACTGCCATTCAAAAGGCCTGTTGTCACAGTAGTTTCTGTAGGTTTAATGTTACCTGATAACAATGCCTGCTGAGTTAGTTCTGTAATGTAAGTCTGCACCGCTTTGTTTTCCTGGTAAGCTAGCACTTGCTTCAGTTAGTGGGACTTGTTTCCACAACGTGAACAGAAACACAGTCCTTATATAGAAGGTCTTGGCTCCAAATGGAAAAGATGGCACTGAAAATAAGCAGCAACTCTGGGCTTCAAACCGGCTCCAATGCAAACCAATGAGTGACGTCATGCCATCTTTATACAATCTATGGTTATCACACTTGTTTCGAGTGTCATTTGACAAGGTCACTTGACTCTTGATTTTATGGTTTGGATATTTATGGTTTTCGTCTTGACGAAACTGCCACTTGTTAATTGCAGGTTTGTCAGTTAGCCTTGGAACTGTGTTATTTCTTCGATGTTAAATGTTTAAACTGGAATTCTTGGATGGAAATATTTTGTGGTTTTGTAACGAGTAGTAGTTTTGGAAAAGACCTTTCTGCGTTTTATCTCTCTGGTCTTTGCAGTGACTGATACCGTAGATATCAATACTGTATTTATTCCTCACCCATGCCCTGTCCCTTGCCCCAGCAGCCAGGACAATGAGTCCAGGACAACCCATTCATCTGGGATCAATTACCCCAGGCAGGCAGGCTCAGCCGAGTGCCCATTTCTGACTATGCTCAACATAATGATAGGCTTTCAACCAGTAATGCCTTTGTTCTGGATGGGTCTGTCTGTTTTCTTCCTCTGGTCAGATGCTAGTTTCAAGGGGGTGCATCTGAGAAGGTCTATTTCTGCCCTGTTGTTTTCGGGTCTTTTGAGTTTCTGTTGCGTTTGAAGTCTCCTTACTTAATTAAAACTTTGGGTTGGCGATCATGAATGTGGCCGAGCATGCCATGCAGAATGGC
Organism: Scomber japonicus; assembly: GCF_027409825.1. Lineage (NCBI taxonomy): Eukaryota > Metazoa > Chordata > Actinopteri > Scombriformes > Scombridae > Scomber > Scomber japonicus. The sequence goes on from NC_070583.1 coordinate 8,443,610, forward strand.
ATCTTGGGTAGAACAGCGGTTGGCATTTGATGTCAGAAACCCCAAATCGTTCCCCAAATGTTTTCCTTCTTGATTTTTCCTCTGTTTCCCACCGGTTGTGTTCCTTCCTTCCTGACTCCCATATTGGACTTTTACATGGCTCTGGCGAGGTATTTTGAGACTTGTCAGTCAATTAATCCTTTTTACCAAGTTTAGTTTGGAGTTGAGAAATGGGTTTGAACTGAAAGCATTTCTACATTTTTGAGAACAAAGAATCACTAAAAGACCTTTTTGATTCTTTTTTGAAGGTTTTTATTCTGCACTAATCAGATTGGTCCTGTTGTGCTTACACATGCTTCGATGCATGTACACAAGGTTGAGCTAGTGTTCAAATGTGTGGCTGAATTTGACAGGTAGTAATTATACTGAAAAATGTAACCAATGCACAAAGATAATACAAGGAATGAAGTCTGCCTGGTGTAGTGAAGTGAATGATCAAAGAATATTTCATATCCTCAGTATTAGTCATGTTGCCCCCAAATTAGCTAATGACAGTGTGCTCAATTCAAGCAATTAATAAAATATGATGTACAAGGCAAAAAAAGAGGCTTTGTGCTTACAACATTGGTCTCTCTTTGTACCTTAATAATAAGGCACAGAATGGAACCACGATACAATAAGATAAGAAACTGATAAGCACAATCGCAGTCAGAATTGATTGAATGTAAACTATACCTAAATACTGCCAAGTAATGGCCACTGCTGGCTCTAGGATCTCAGCTCACAGCTTTATACCAACTCATAATACCCTGGGAAACAACTCTATGTTTCCATCTCCAGTCTCCAAGAAAGTCGATCATCTCTTTCCTGTTTCACTTAAGCCACCTATTTCAAGCGTAGATCCTTCGATAAGTCAGGCAGTCACAGTCAGGTGCTTCCAACTGAAGGTGTTGTGAGGGGAGTCTTCTTTGCATAGCTGTACTTCACTCAAGTCAAGTGTTCATATTAGAATCTGGCTTTGGCATGAATATAAACAGTTCTTATTATTGAACTAACAACAAGGCATATTGCTTGCTTCTGATGTACAGAAATGACCAAAAGACAACCATGAATGGTTCAAATATGCAGATAGATAATTTTAGTACTTGGCCTCAGTGATCATTCTCTATTTCCAATTATCATTTCCTGACTTCATTTTCTGTGTGCTTTAAATTGACTAATTCAGTATCCTGTCGCCTGACCACATCTTAAGACAAAGTGTATATACTTGTTCGAAAAGGTCGCACTGGACAACTTGACGAAAAGCCTGTCGTCATAGAGCTGAGTAAAAGCTGGTAGATGAAGGATGAATCCTGCAGATGTGGGTAATTACACACAAAAATTCAGACAGTCCTTCCTCAGAGGCATTCGGAGTGTTCCACTAGATTTTACGTACAAAAAGTGACAAGTAGCAGTAGGACTGAAAAGGGACAACCTGAGAGAAACATTCAGGCCCTTCTTACTTTGACACTACTACACAAAGAAGGCATGACGAATGTTCTTGACTTGTAATGGTCCGCTGAACAGCATGCTGTGGATTTTAGTGGAAATGTTTAGACATCAACAATATTTTCAGGCTTGAGCAAATTCTAATCATGATGATTCATGGCATTGTTACAATTTTGTAACGATATTGACTAAGACATATTGTTTAATGTTGACCTGTCAGGTCTGGCAGACACTGATCCACTTAATAAAGTTGATATTGTTGCTGGTATCAGTGATAGGCCGAAATTCCGATGTGCTCCAGTGACACAATTGGCAAATCTTTTCAAATACCAAGCGTATTTGAAAGGAACTGGACTTACACAATACATGGTTGTAATGTTCAGACGCAGCAGTGGTTGACCTCCCAGCAGGGTTGTGATGAGACCCTGTCAAACATTTGTTCTGACAGTTTGTCTGGAATGTGACCCAAACCTGTACTCTCTGTGAGCAGGCACCTGCCCTTTATTCAAGTAAATGTCCTTGCTCCTCTGTTTTGACTGACCCGTTCTGCAATTTAATATCCGCTACTGCTGTCAGTCAACCTCCTGTGATCATTGACCTCATAAAACTCAGTGAACTTGTCAGCTTTATGGTTCAGACAAATTTGTATAAGCGTGTGTGTGCGTGTGGCTAAAAATATCCGGAAGTCCTTCTGTTTTGTGTACATGGCAGAGTGTTTACAAGGTGCCAAGTGTGAGCAGTGTGGTCTTGAGCATTGTGTGCGAGTGTGCGGGTGGAGGTTAGTGGGTGTGCGTGTGCCTCCATGTATGTTATCTAAACACTTTGAACCATCGTGCCATAGGGGCCATGTTCCCAGAAATGAATGCCGGCTTCCAATGCCTGTTGTATCAGGACATGCATCAACATTTAGTCAATCTGGACATTTGATTATTAAAACAGAAATAGCAGTATACCATCTGTTTGCTGTGTAAACACAAGCTTAAAAACAGAAGTGCCATTATTGAGGCATGGAGAAAGTATGCATTTTGTCAAGATCATACCAGTATTTTTCAAATCTGATGCTAGTTTATCTTAATGCTCCTGGTGAAGATTCTTTTTTTATATTTGATAGTTTATATGCCTCATTTAAATATAACTTTTCTTTCCATTTATTCCAATTTATTTCCATTTAATCTGTAAAACACCAAATATTCACTGGGCAAAAGAGCACCTCTATTGTCAGCCAGCAGCTAGATAACTAATTAGCTGTTCAGCTGCAGTACATTAAACAACATGTACTGTAAACATACCTTCAAACGTCATTTTGGACCCGTTAGATGCTGGTTTGAATCATTGCTCTTTAAAATGCCTGTTAACACCACACTGTCTGTCCATGACTTGTAGCTACAGTGGTTTGTTTGCGTTGTCTCCATGGAAACATTCATTTTTACAATTAATTAGTGGTTTGCATGTGTACTGAACCATGGGGGTCTTACAGGTCATGGATTGACTACGTTCCGTTACCCCACTAATTAGGAGATCCCTTCATAATGCACTTACAATCTAAGTGATGGACTTAATCCACAGTCCTCCTTCTGTGTAAAAATGTGTTGAAAAGTTAATCTGAAGCTGATATGAAGCTCCAGTTGTCCAAATGAGTCAAATCAAGTCTTCTATGTTTCAACATTAGTCTTTTTAGTACCAAAGTCCCTCTTTTTGTTTCTATACTTCCACCACAGCACAGCAGGGAAACACAGAGGGAATGTGATGCTAAGAAGACTGTAAATGTGTCAGATATCACTTGATATGACTAACTCACACTGCTGAAGCTCAATAGAAGCTTCACATCTACTTTTAAATGACTGTGTGGACACACTGTGGATTTAGTCCTCCATCACTTCCATTGAAATCACATTTGAAGGAGATCTTTTAATAGTCAGTATGACCAGAAGGAATGATTACAGAGGGGAAAACCTCTTTTACTGTTCATATGACTGCTGTTTTAAGACAGAATCACATAAACTAACCACTTTTGATTTATTAAAGCATGTGTGAAAAATAAAATGAATTATGTCTGAATTCTATTTGGCAGCTTCAGTCTTTTAGGGTTGTAATATTGTGCACTGTCACGCTGCCATGGCTTTCTAACACACTTGAATAGAACGGATCCATTCGTCATTATAATTTGTAGGTATACAAACCTTTTTATGCCATTGTCAAATCTAATTAGGGTTACACATTTTACACAAGGTTGTTTTATAGCTTTCTCTCTGCAGCAATAGCAGGAGTGCAACCGGGTAGAAGAGCCAATTGTCAAATTACTTTAACATAATTTGGCTCCTCTTAATGTGACATAAAAAAAAGGTAATTATATTTTGGTGGAGATTTAGTCACAGTTTTAGTCTTGTCAATATCTTCATCATGGAAAAAGGTTGCTAATTAACACTAATGTGACCTTTTAATAATAATGATAATGCTAATAATGATGATGATGACATCAACAGCACAAACAACAGCAGTAAATAGAATTAGAAGCGTAGGCTACAGTGTATGGGTGGGAATTTCTCGGCACCTCACGATTCGATTAAAATCCGATTCAGAGGGCTACGAATCGATTCTAAAACAATTATTGATGCATCTTGATACATTACATCCTCATTTTCCTTTCTTACTACTTTTTTAAGATGAACTACAGATTGTGTGTGCACCCTATAAGACTGTCCGGCTGCTGCACTGCCTTCACTGTTTGGTTCCGCCTCTGTAGTCCGTCAACATCAAATTATTAACTAATGTTTAAATAATAGTTTCTTGACTTTTGTCCTCCACGTCCGCATCGGGATGCATTGTATAATCGAGAAATCTTCCCCACCCTATTACAATGCATTGAAATAAGAATATAGTTAAGTCATGCAAATGCAGCTGAAAATGTGTCTGAATCCCATTTAAAGAACTGCAATGTTTTTTCCCTGTACTGACAGCTGTATTCAGCGTGACCACATGTACACACACACACACACACACACACACAAACACACACTCTCACAAGCAGATGGACCTGTATGAAGTTTCGATGGACTAGTGCTACACATTTAGGAATGTGGCCACAGTATATTCCTTCCTCTGTTTGCCCTTCACTGACTTCAGCTGTGCACCACAGGGTTTGGACTTGGAAGGAGCAGAGCAGTAGTTCAGATATGCTGTGTGCAAAATGTAGTCACAGCTGGATGATGCAGGACTGACTGATTAAATAAAAGGTTTAGCACAAATAAAGTCTGTGCATTTAATGTCTTTTTTTTATTGTTATCTCAGGAAAATGAACATCTGTAGGACATGCTCATTGTGCTCTGTGATAGTGCTGATGGTGTTTTCACATTGAGCAGATATCATGCTGCCGAGAACGACCTTGATGAACTTGACTGACCTGTTGAGGCTGGTTTTGATATCTGGCTATGATGTGACGGGTGGCTAAGAGGAAATCATTAGTACCCTTCTTCCTGTTCACCACCCAGGAGCATAATGGGAGGGGGGGGTTGTTGTCTGGGCGGTGTACCCAACTCGGCGCTTCCTGTCTCTCGCAGTGCTGACTTGACGTCTTTTGCATGTGTGTGTGTATTTGTGTGTGTTTATAGAGTATGTGTTTAGTATGGGTGTGAATATGATTTTTTTATGTGTGTGTGTGTGTGTGTGTGTGTGTGTGTGTGTGTGTGGTGTCATATTTAAGGCTTGAGGCTCTGATTTTGAGAATAGGTGCAGTTTATTGTTGTAGAAACAAAACAAAAAAAGATGTTTCCACTCTATGTGCCGTTCCGGTTTCCTCCAAGCTGACCTGCGGGTTGATCTTTCACCTTCAGAAGGGGAGTAGTCCCACATGGGCCAGATGTCATCCAGGTCATTATCAGTCTGAACAAAAGTACACACGGCTAGTCAGCAAAACTGCTCTGCCTGCGTTTCCTTAAACAATTCATTTCTTCACATTTGATTGCTATAATAGAGTCACACCCACTAGTTTAATCATTTTAACATAAAAAAACATCAATATTACATCCTCCCTGTTTAAATCTACAACTGTCAGTTTATTGTTAGTTGGATGTGTTTATTACATCACAAGCTTATGTTCTCCCTGTGGCTGTTTCCAGATGTATGGGCGCTACACCCAGGAGCTTGGGGTGTACGCCAAAGAGGAGGCCGCTCGGCTGAGGGAGAGCGGGCAGAGGCGATCGGTCACCGAGCGGAGCCGGACTCTGGACCTCCTAGAGTACGACAAGGGACGCTGTGCCAAGTGTCGCAGTAAGTGTCACACACCACAGCCTCAGTACTTCCACTGAGGGTTAAACACAAGCACTTGAACTGGAAGCAAGTACAGAAATGTCTTTTATATTTGTGATCCAGCTGTGTCTGTAATATGGGACTAGAAAAAAAATCAAGGTTCTTACGGGCTTTTAAAAATAAAATGTAGGCAGAGGAAATGTGCTATTATCAATTATCACTTCATAAAAAAGAAAAGACAGTATAATTATCCCCTGATTGGTGAAATAAAACCTTTTTAATCAATGATTATTCCATTTGATAGAAGACCCAGACTGTTTTGAGAACTAGCTCAACATTTAACATTACATTTGTATGAATCATAAGCATACTGTTTGGTGGCTTTTTCATCCTATAATATTAAGGATAAAATCTCTCTGAATAAGCCTCAGATCTTAATACAGCGCAGACATTGATGCAGTTCAGTCGCAATAACTATTCCCAACTTGCCAACCAAGACATTTTCTCACTTGATGAGAATTATTCAAATACTGTTCCATCTTAAAAGAGAGCAGAGCCTATTTTGTTTATATCAAGAACCATTTTATGAAAGCTTTATTCAGCATCACACTCAAATACCTCTAAATGAACCGTTTACGCTGCTGCATGAAGCGAAGAAGAAGGTAAGAAACCTGAAATTTCTCATATCAGTTGGATGAAACTTTTTTTCTACCATTTTGCATTTGTATCAACCATCGCACCATGTTCCACATATCAACTCAGTATATTAGCACTGTAGAGCATTACACTGTAAATCATTGCTGACTCTATTACTTTATACTGTAAGAGGCAGTAATGCATGTGCAGGTGAAATAAGCCTCACATAGTTGCAAAGTCCTTACTAGAAACATCTTCATTAGCATCAAAGAAAATCAGCCTACAATTGTAGTTTAATACAGTTTGCTCTGCTGGCCAGCAGCTCTTCATCTAATTCTTTACATCTCCTCATATATGATATAATGGACTGCTCTGACATTTCCAAGCAGTCGATGATAAGGTGTGCCATGGAACAGAGTGCTCTCCAATACTAAAAAGGTCAAGAGTGATGTTTCACTGAAGCCCTCGCATATATTTTAATGTCACTGAACATCATATTTTACTGTAGTCTGACCACCGGTGCACTGATTGGACAAGTGATCAAGACCAGGCACTTCTAATGGAACTAAAACCCCAGTTGGCTCCATTGTAAGACAGTCACATTACACTGGAAAAGAGAAAAGAATCACTTTATTTATAGTTTTTACTAGTGATTCTATTCAGAAAAGTGATGTAACTTTACATCACAGCCACAGTGCTAAGTGGTAAGATTAGAAAACACATTATATCTGCCTCATTAAAACAAATAGTGAGAGTATTCATCCATATACTGCAGCAGCTGGAGTCAGCTTTAACATCATTGCCTAAGAGGGGGGGCATTTTTTGAACATCATATTACTAGAAATATAATACGGACGGTAGTTTTGCTTTAATAGACTTACTGCATTACTGCTTTTTGCTTGGGGAGCTTTGATTGTGTTGGACAGTTGGACAGAAAACAGGAAAGAACTCCTTCATTGTGAATCTATGGAGAACATCCAGCATTTAAAATGCACGGGTGGATTCACGTGAACACCCTCCACCCCCCCCCTCCTCCTTTGTCTTTGTACTGTTGGTGGTGATAATAATAATAATAATGCTTCTATATGTGTGTGTGTGTGTGTGTGTGTGGCAGAAAGTAATGAGATCAGGTGTGATTGTGTATGGGACATGTAGCAGGATAAACAACAGGTTGTAAACACAATTGGGAAATGTCAGATTCAGAGCTGTGTGGATGATGAGAAAGGGCACCTACTCTCTCTGTCTCTCACTCTCTGTCTTTCTCTTTGTCTCTGTTTTTCTTCACAAACACACAGAAACTCATGGTAAATCAGTGATGCACAACTTCAACTCCTCCTAACCAAAACTCTCTAAGTGACCTTTAGGGACATGCTAAAGGAAATTTGCATCACCTCTTTCTCCTTTTACTGCCTTTCTATGTCTCTCTGTTTTCATTCCCTTCTTTCCTCATATTGAAGTGCTGTTGAGCATGTAGTAACATTTTCCTCTCCGTGCAGGTGCCTGTTCTGTGTAAATAGTGTGCCCTCTACTGGCGAGAAGCTCTCATTGCACCCTGCGATAATTACACACCGATACAAGTTTTTCCAAAATGCAGCAGTGTGTATGTGTGTGTGTGTGTGTCCTCTGCTCTCATCTCAATGATGAGTTTTGCTGTTGTTTTGCTGGCAGCTGATGAGTCAGCTATCTAACTCCCTTCTCCTTCTCCTTCTCCTTCTCCTCCTCCTCCTCCTTCTCCTCTTCCTCTTCCTCTTCCTCCTCCTCCTCTTCTCATCCACTTTGTATGGATCAGGACACTGAAATGCCAGCAATTGAATTGATTTGTCCCTCAGCAGGTACATTCAAGAAGAAGAGAGAGATTTGGTCTAGGTTGCCCTGCAGCCACATACACTTTTTTCGTCTCTCTGCATGAGAAAAAAGCCAAATATAAGCACACACAGAGTGACGCAAAGGCATGAAACAAGAAGCGACTGGCTGGAGATGTATGTAAATATGAAACTGACACGTACATACACACATTCTTTTTAAATGCTGCTGTGGGTTATGACTGTGAGCTGCAGTGGGAGATGGGGAGGTACTTCCAGTCCTGCTTACACACACACATACAAACACACACACAAACACACACAGTATCCCCCTGCTTAGATCGGCACAATCTGTCTTTATTATTGCTCACTCACACTGTTTTGCTATTTATATTTTAAACATGCGTGCCAACACACACTGTAGAAACAAACACACTTCTTCTCATTCATTTACTGCTGTTTAATGATGCAGCCAGCAGCGGTATATCCAGCCCATCATCTGCACTCGCAGGCCCCGTAGGAGCTGTCATCACTCTCTCTCTGTGTGTGTGTGTGTGTGTGTGTGTGTGTGTGTTTATGGTATTCTGGTATGACCACTTCAATAGCTTGGCAGTCCCAGCAGCTCCAGGCATTGTTCATGGCGAAATGTAATGACAGCAGAGCAGCTCAAACAACAGGTAGCACCTCTGTAATTATGGCTAGCAGTGAAGCAGGCAGAGTAAGATGCAGATGGCAGTTGAGTGTAGTGTAGAGCCTGGCAATATACATTACTGAGGTGGACTCTGTGCACCACCTTCAGCTGGATGAAACTGAGTTGAGCACAGGATGAAGAATTCAGTCCATCATACCTGTGCCAATTTGGACTTTGTCTTGGAGAATATGTCAGTGTTAAAAGACATGGTGTTTTGATACATTTCAGGTATAAGCCCCCACTTAGTAGGAGAAGGCTTAAAAAGGCTTTCCTATAATTATTCTTAAGGGAGCCTGGGAAAGGAATCAAACTTTGTTTTTTTTTTATCTTTAGGTCACTAAATACATACAAATTTGAACATAACAGATTAAACTCAAGACATAAAGAACTGAAGCTAGAAAAAATATCGTCAACGTCAAGGCATTGAAATGACTGATACCCAATCTGCTCCAGAGAATAATGGTCGAGTTCAAAATGGAGTTAATAAATGGTTATTGCTAATAGACCTCAGATTTGATGCTGAAGTAAACTTAAAATGATGGTGGAATTGTATCCATATCTTCAAAGCGGACAGCACCAAAGGATTTGAGGAGTGGTGGTAGGGAGATAGAGGAAGAGAGGAAAAAAACCAGTGTAGAAAGGGAGGATGAGAAGCTTGATTCTGCCTCTCGGCTACACACAGTAGTCTCAGGGGTTTTTAACCAGTAAATAAGTTTTTGTATGATGGCAGCCCAGTAATAGTGCATAAAATTAGGGAGTGCGAGACTGCCACAGTTCCTTGGTATCTGTAAAATAGATTTCTGATGCTAGGAAGGCATTGAAAAACATACAGGAAGATAAGATGATCATCTAAATGCATTACACTTTTCCTTAGAGTGACAGCGGTACACTGCTCCAACACTGAAAGTCTGAATTCATGTTGGCTTTGTGGGGCAAAGCTGGTCTAAAAAAGGTATTGTGTGGGTAAAATAGATAACCCAGCTTAGACAGACGAAAAGGAAATGCAGACTGTTGTTTTTGGATTTAAAGTACTGATTGGGAAACGTTCACTTTTAAAATGAACATTTAGTTTGTAACCTGAAAACGATCCAAAGTCCCTGATGACAATAGACTATATGATATATTTAGTTGGGAGGATGGAAGATACTTGGTTTGTTATATAGAGCAAAATATCATCTGCATAAAGGGATACCCTATGTTCAACACTATAGCGTGTGATACCTTGAAAATGGGATGAGTCTTTGAGCATTAAAGATGGCGATTCAATTGCTATGGCAAATAATCATGGTAACAGGCATCCCTGGCATGTTTCCCTAGATAGAAGAAAGTATAGGGAGTGTATAGAGTCTAAACCATGAGATAAATGTGTTGCCAAATCTAAATTTCTGAGCCTATCCGATCCACCGAAATAATCCAAGGAAGAATGTCTTCAAGGCTTCTTGCTATCACTTTAGAAATAACTTAATTCAAAAAGTCTTGTCTGTTTCTCCAACTACTCGAAAAGTTTGGCCTCAAAGTTAGCAACAATGGGTTAGCCTGATATGATGACACTGAACAGAGAATGGAGAGATGTGTGACTGCTGAGTCTCTTGAGAGTTTTGTTCAGTGGATCTGCAACAATGTGCATCTGTTTTTGTTTTTTTCATTTGAACTGGCATGAACACTTCTGCTCCTCCAGCAATATTCTACATCTATCCTACCTTATGAGTGACAATTTGGATCTTCTGCAAGGGCACCTTTGGCCTTCTAGGGCTGTGGAAATGCTGAGTGGATCTTTTTTACAGGACGTTTTCTCATGATCAAACAATCAGAGTAGCATACTGGAAGTAAAGCTGACATTTATGGTGGACTGGTAATCCTTGAGGTACTTTAATAAAGTTGCTTTACCTGCAGTTTTTCACCTGCAACTAATATATCCACCAGTTGGGAATCAAAATTTGCTGTGCAGCTTTTGAACAACATCAGCAAGTGTTCTTGTGAATCTTAAGTGATTGTAATTGCTGCCTTCAACCAATGCTTTTGTTGTTTTAGTTTGAAACTATTTCACTTATATCACCTCCATACTGTGACCCAGTTTTTATATGATGTTGAGTCACAGTTTTCACCAGATATGTAACACAACTGGATATGTAACACAAATTGGCCCACTTTCTTGTTCATATCATTGTGTTTATGTTTGGAAAATTGGATTGGCCAACAATAATGCAGCCTTCCATGCTATTTATAGTAAGCAATCTTAAGAATACAAGTACCACAGAGAACTGAGTACTACAGTTGCTGATGTTCACTTAATTGTTTGAAGTGTATTGCTTTTCATAGGGACTCCTTGCTGTGGTTGCCCATGTTGGGATAGCATTTTATTTGAGTTGGCATTCAAAATGCTGCTCCTTTCACCCAAACAAAACAAAGTGGTATGAATAGACTAACAGAGTGAGCGACCAGTAGACTTCACCATCCATAGAGTTCTCTGCTTCTGCTAGCAAGGCTAAACATATCTAACATTTTACAAGGATTGGCAACTATTTTCAGCGGAAAAATGCATGTATGCATGTATGTTTTCATCAACCTGCCAGGTCAGGTCAACAAAACACCTTATGCACTCTAAATACTCACTTGGGACATTCCCTTTTCTGTCCAGTCAGAGTCTATAAAAGCTAGAATCTTAAGTCCTAAACCTACAAATAGATAATGCTTTCAGATCTCAATTGGGTTGATATAATAGCACTACTGTTTATCTATGTTTTGACAAGATTACAAGGGTACAATTAAACACATGGAGTAAAACATTCTGGCATCACGAGGGGAAACTGGCAACTGAGAGCAGCAAAGCTGAATGTGTTTTCATTCCCACAATGCTTCCATTTGGAGTGCATAAACTGGAAAACAAGTGCCACAAGAATTAACATACGGTGTCTTCACCGACTGTTGCCTGTTCAACCACCCAGTAAAGTCCTTGGGGAAAGCCTGTTGTTGTACCAGTTGACCAGCAGGGCGCAGCATTGAGCTTCACAGCAGCACAGTCAGGTGGATGGTGAAAAAATGGAAGAGGGAAAGGGGAGCAAAACATAAGGACCCTAGAGAGAGAGTGTTATGCTGGCACCCCTCTTTCTCTTAGTTGTGTGTGCGTACGTGCGTGCGTGTGTGTGTGTGTGTGTGTGTGTGTGGTTGTGCTCAGGTGTGTAATCTCTGGACGTCAGGGAGCATCTTCACAGCCTCAGTCAGCCTGCCTGTTCACGGTGCATCAATTGGACTTATGCAAATGTTTGTTTATTTTCTCCCTTTAATCCGTTTATTATTTTTTTGCCACTTCACATTCAGTTTAAATGGTGGGTTAGGTGAGGTTAACCATAAAAACATTTTCTTATGTTGCCACCAAAGTCATTTCATTCAGTTGGATCATTGAATGTGAAACAATAGAATTTCCTTTGTGTTGTTGTGGCTCAAAAGGTTGATGGCATAAAGATACTGCATCTAATTTGAAGATGACCATTTAAAATTGAATCTCTGCACCTTTTAAAAGGTAAGGATTACAAAAGCAGTGTGATTTCATTATGTGTGTGTGTGTGTGTGTTTGTACAATTGTGCATGTGGGCAGTATAACGAATTCTGTTAAAGGAGCTCAGCCATGAGAATGGACATAAAATATTCAGTTGACAAGAGGAACTTGCCCTGACACATACACACATACACACACACACTTACACATACCGTGCTGGAGCAACACACAGTAACTCACAGTGATGCACCAATTCAAACCCAAGTCAAGCTTTATTTATCCACAGATGTGACTTAGTGATCTAATAGGACTTGCCAAAGCAAATCTACATCAACCCCACTGGTTCTTTTTTCCATCTCAGTTTCTTTTTCTCTGTCTGTTTTTGCTATCCCTTTTTCAGTTCATGTCAGCGGTAGGCATTCATTTGTCTAATGAGCTATAAAAGATAAAGTTCTTGTCTCATAACAATAGAGAAACACTCAGATAATGAAATATCTATATTTATCTCTCCATCTCAATCATTCTGTCTTTCTTTCTTTGTCTGTGTTGCTGTGGGAAGAGGGCGAGGAGGAAGGGGGGGTCACCTCTAGCTTTTGTAACCGTGTGTGTGTGTGTGTGTGTGTAGGCCTATGTGTAGGAACAGTCAGGCTTCAGGCTGCTGTCATTCATTCTCAGTGCTGATGTCGCAGGCTCCCACATGAGCTCCCAATATCCCAGAAGGGTCTTTCTCTGTCACACACACACACACACACACACACACACACACACACACACACACACACACACACACACACACTCTCTCACTCTCTCTCTCTCTCACTCTCTCTCTCTCTCTCTCTCACTCTCTCTCTCTCTCTCTCTCTCTCTCTCTCTCTCTCTCTCTCTCTCGCACAGCCGCACGCATGCACAGCTGTATCCACAATGTGATGAAATATACACAGCTGCCTTTTTTTCCCCTTTTTCTTTCCCCCCTCTGTCTCTCTTCTTCTGTCCACCTGCACCGCTATGTCATTTAATTGGTTCCAAGACACACACACACACACACACACAGGCACAGCGTTTCGCTTCAACAGGTGTGATGTCAGCAGGAACTCAGCACGACGCCGCATGTTGCTATGGTGACCGGCAGGCACCTAGCGACCAACAGTTGCTCACATACTGTACTCTCCCCTTCCTTCCTCTCTTTTTTTTATCATTTCTTCTTCACTTAAGTTTTTCATCTCCAGCCCCTGTCCCTCTTTCATTCTCCTTTCCACTTCCCATACTTTCTCTCCTCTTCGTATTCCTCCACTCATCCTCCATTAGTAAGGGAAAAGCTAGACAGAAATGGCAGAGCAGAAAAGCACCTGATGGCAGGTTGAGGTTGGAAACGGACACATTTATCACTGGACACACACACACACACACGCACACGCACACACACATCGAACACACACACACTCTTTGATACTCATTAACCAGTGACATTTTTACCCCTGTGTGGGATGCGAGCACACAGTTTTGCTTGCACCTGTGTGTGTGTGTGTGTGTGTGTGTGTGTGTGTGTGTGTGTTATCATGGGCACTCATACTGTAAGTGCATCCACCTGCACATGCAGGTGTGTGATCATGCAAAAATGTGTTTTCCCAGCCTTTTAATTCCTCATGATGTGTTGTCACAGCCGTTTAGCAAAGATTAGCAAAACACATGCAGAATTTACATTTTGAATCACTTTTATTAGACAGAAAAACAATAACAAGTAAACAACCAAATACAGCCACCATCCTAGGTAAATTAGAATAATACATCTATCAACTAATAATGAATAAATTAACAGAAACTGAAGAAGAGTGAAGAGAGAAAGGGAAGAAAGCATAGTTTCTCTTCTTTCCCATCTCAGTCAGTCTCAGTTGTAAGGTGTAGTGTTTCAGGTGAAGGCTGACAGTTAAAAGATTCACAGCTGTCTTTGCTGTCTGCCTCTTCATCAGTAGTCATACTAGTAACACACACCTACAGTACTGACCTGCTGGATGTTCCATTTGGATGCTGCACACAGTTATTAACACCAAGTTGGTTCATTTTGGTCACTGAACAGGACTATAGCAATCATTACTGTCCAACTTATTAACACATTCTTTACGTTAAAGCACACTAATGAACTGAAGAAGCTGGTATGTTTAACACATAATGAATAAAGACCACTAATCAGTACTTTTTAAACTATGAGTTAAATGACTTCCTGTAATATTTGTAGTGAAGAACCCACTGCCATTAGATTTTTGTAGAGGTACAGGTATCCATTGTGCCAAGAAAAGGAATCTTAATGACTATGGTGAACCTCTGACTTTTCCTCTAGCGTCACCAACAGGTCAAAGTTTCCAGTCACTTATCCAGAGAAATGTCTCCAGATGTACTGGATGGATTGCCACAAGATTAAGTGCAGGCATTCATTGTCCCTTGAGGATGAATCCCAATGAATTTGGTGATCATCTAATGCTTTGACTTTGAGCGAAACTATTGTATTTCCTGTCATCGTCACCAGATCAAAATTTCACTTAGTTCAATACTTTTTATGAGCTAATACCAACAAAACTATTAACTTATGAATCATGTCTATACAATATTAGGAAACTGAATATTGCCCATCACAATTTTCCAGAGCTGTAGGTTATATTTTCAAATGATTATTTTTGTCCATCTAAATCAGAGGTGTCAAACTCATTTTCATTGAAGGGCCACATACAGACCAATTTGATCTCATGTGGGCCGGATCATTAAAAAGATGGAAGGAAATAAGAAGGGAAGGAAGGAAAGATAGGCAAAAGAAAGCTAGGAAGAAAGCTAGGAAAGACAGACAAACGGAAGGGATGAAGGAAGGAAGGAAGGAAGGAAGGACGAAAATAAGAAGGGAAGGAAAGAAAGACAGGCAAAAGGAAGGAGGGAAGAAAGGTAGGAAAGAGAGACAGTAAAGGACCACAGACAGACGGAAGGGAGGAAGGAAAAGAGGAAAGACAGAAGGAAGAAAGGAAGGAAGGAACGAAGACAGGAAAAAAGGAAGGTAGGTTGGAAGGACAGATGGAAGGAAGGAAAAGAACACAGGAAGGAAAGTGGGCCCGATTGCACCCCTCTGCGGGCCGTATCTGGCCCCCGGGCCCCATGTTTGACACCCCTGATCTAAATCATTCAATACTCAAAATATTATTTTTTTATACCAGGAAATAAAACAAACAATAGAAGCAAATCCTCATTATTTTGCTGCCATCTTAGCATTAAAAGCTTTTATCATGGCTAAGATATTTAGAGCAGAAACAATTAAACGATTTATCAATATGAGACTAGTTGATCAATCATTTTTGCTTTAAATGAAATAAAAACAAGGTGATACAGTACATTACATCAAACAGCGTATGAATCATCCCACTGCGTTTGATACACAACGTGATAAAACAGTCACAGGTTTGGACCACAATGTCGACCCTTTATCTGAAGCACCCATACATAATACACACTTATGCACCCACTGACATTATAATGTTCCCACCACAAAAAATCTCATCCCACATGCTCATGCCTCTTTCACATGTCCAGCGGGCGGACACTTATGACACATAAACATTTCCAAATGAACATAGTGTACTAGAGCTGGCATGATTAGAATATGGTTCATGACACTTGAGTATGGACCGCATTTACCAGCAATCAAGAGCTCGTGCAGTAAATGGTCAACGTTAACCCGGCACTTGATTGAAGAACACATGCAGCTCCACCCTTTACATGCGCCACAATACACACACACATGGGTTTTTGAATATATGTATTTATGCACATGAGCCACGTGAGTGTATGTCCTGCCCGTGTGTGCTGGGCACCACGCTGACGCACTGTGGGGGTGTTCACACGTCACTCACATTCATCTGCCAACCAAATCCAGGAAGCAGCACAAAAACAACAAACAGACATGCTGTGTTACTGCTTGTGTGGTTGATGGTGTGTGTGTGTGTGTGTGTGTGTGAGAGGGGAACTTTCACTTTAATATATCAAGTAACCAAGGAGACTTAGGCCACTGATCAATATTTGATTCAGTGCCACTTGAGCAGATTGTGTGTGCATGCGTGCGTGTGTGTGTGTGTGTGTGTGTGTGTGTGTGTGTGTGGTGTTGTCCATTGCCTTTATTATAGAGGCGGTGGCATGGGTCCAATGTGTGTGTCAGCAGAGAGAATGGTCACTACCTACGACGTTAGCTTACATTGATTTTGTCATCGTGGGTTGAGCCAAGATGGCCCCGTAACACCACTCGCTCCGAACATTAAGACGGTGACATCATATTTAATATTCATACACCTGTCCCTGGGTGCCAGATTTCTTCAGTAGGGGGTTTTGTGGTAATTCCGGCACGCAGCCAGGATGGGAATGATGCCAAACAAGGGACGTTGAGTTCCATCAGTGCAATGAGAGCTGGTGCACCGTCTGCGAAAGGATGACGCTGTATTCAGTGTCGTTCTTCATCAAGAGAGACAAACACTGATATGTTCTAGTCATTGTTAGAATACAAATATTATGCAATGGACTCAAATAAAGGCCCAGCTTTCTCTATTGGCTTTTTTACCATGAGAAAATGACTCCTACAGGAAAACACTATTTTCTAACAAACAGTTTTTTGTCACTGTTTCCTGACTGGTTTGAAAAGGCCAAGGCTCACTTGGAAAAAAGGTGAGGTCACAGATTTGTGGGCGTGCACCAGTCAGGATTCAGCAACATTTAGATCTGAATGTGAGGACATGTTTGAGGGTTGCTCACAATCAAGTCAGTCAAGTCAGATCAATCCACACTGTTCACAGTTCAGAGCTGCAGTGTTCTGATCAACATGTGTTTGTAGCACTGTGTGATCACTTACCAAGTCATGAAAGTTGGTCTTGAATGTATTTTCGTACCCTTGTTTTCCTAGTCTTATTTTCCTATTTTTATTTTGGTACTCTTATTTTCTTACTCGTTTTCGTACTCTTATTTATGTACTCTTGTTTTCACACTTTTATTTTTGTACTCTTGCTTTCGTACTCTTATTTTTTCAACTGTATTTTAATAAGTTCTTTTACTGTAAAACTCTTGTATCAGCACTTAAATCAAACATTTCAAATGATACCCAGACCAAATCAAGACGTTAGAAACTGTGTTAAATCAGGCAGGAAATGTGAAGGACTCACTTTAGAATATGGCTGAAGAGAAGTTGATTCATTTGTCAATCAACAGCTAAGTAATTAATAGCTTTATTTTTTAAATGGACTAATTATTATCATCATTTATTGAGCAACAATGCCAAACATTTGTTGCTTTCTGCTTCTCAAATGTTCAGATTTGCCGCTTTTTACATTGAACTCTGGGAAATAGTGATGGCCTATTTTTCAGTGTTTTCTGAACTCACAGATTAATTAGTATCGTAAATAATTAGTTCAGAACATTAGTTGAAGCCTTACTTTAAATAACTGTTAGTTTATTCACAAAGCCAGAAGCTGTACTCTTCCTTTGCTACATGTGTGCAGCCTTCATCTTAATTCAGTTACGCATTGAAGCTCTAAGTAAAATATCAATTTAAATGTATATAGATACATTTTGTCCCTTGTTACACATACATAAACATAACTCAGCACATTATCCTATATCATTATCATTCTCCTGTGTTAGATTGGGGAAGATATTTGTCATACAGCTGTGTTTGTTGCTGAGTTATTGAAATATATTTCCAAGAAGTGCAACATTATTCATGAATTAGCCACAGTTGCAAAACTTGTGAGAGCTGGAGTATGGCTCAGTGTACACAGAGAGAGTGGAGTCTATTCCATTCCCATTATTTCATTTCCATGGTGACAGGTGTCCGCGACTTCCCCTCCCGTAGACACACTTTGTCTTCTCTCTTGGCAGCGAGGTAAGAGGCGGCGAGCCGTCTCCCAGCAGCGACGCTCGCTGTCACCGAGCGACTCAAAGGGTTGCCAAAGTCATCAAGTTCCTAAATCCGCAGGGAGCCGTTTTTAAAGAGGAATGCGGCAGCCAGGTTGAGTATCTCATCGCCCCCACTGAAGGATTTTGACAAAATGCGAGACGGTTGAGAGTGAAGAATGGGGGGGTGGAGCAGCAAGGGAGGAGTCGGACTTCGGCCAGAATGCTGAGATGATGAGAGGAGGAGGAGGAGGAGGAGGGTGGAGGATGGAGGATGAAGTGAGGGTGCAGGAATGTGATTAATCGGTAAAGGAACAGGAGGGAAATAAAATAAAAGCAGAAAAAAACCCCACATTGATTCACTAGTCTGAAACAGATTCTCACTTTTAATGCTCTATTTCTAAGTATTACCCACTTTTTAAATACCAACAAATGCTGAGTCAGCAGGTAGATACAGTAAAAAGCAGATTTACTTCTTAATTAACTGCAGTTTGATGCGAACCTGTCCGTGGAGGTGCAGAGCATACACAAATCCACAGTGACGCTCTTTACTGCGGCTGTAACCATGCAGCACTTAGGACCAGGCCAAAGTTTTATTAATGCTGTCATTAATTTTTATGTGTTAGGATTGTGATATCAACATGTGGCTTTTTTACAGCTAGCTTCCTTTCACTGTAAAAATCAATGCTTATTAAAACGGCAGCGGCCTCAGAGAAGTCAGCGTCCTACTTTCCTTCCGTACTTTTTCTATTTCTGCTTTTCGATCTGCCTTGATCTTTTCTGCTCTCGGGTTTTAAGTACTTGCTGTTTTCTTTTCTTTTTTTTAACACCCCCCCCCCCCCCCTTTTCCGATGTCTTCCTATTGTTCTTTCCTTCCTCCTCCAGTCCTCTGACCTCTCTTCTCCTCCTCTTCCTCCCCATCTTTTCATACCACTCAGCTCTCTTCACTTCTCTCTCTGCCTGCAATCCATCACCTCTTCCTCCTCCTCCTTCTCCTCCTCCTCCTCCACCACCCTTTCTTCTCTACTGGGTAAAATCTAAAAAATGTGTGTGTGTGTGTGCGTGCCAAAGTCCGTGTGTACGTGTGTGTGTGTGTGTGTCTCTCTCTCTCTCGCTATCCATCTGAGCCCAATGTTCTGAGTTATTACTCTCTAATCATCAGTGAGCCCAGAGCCAATCCATAACACACACACGTACACACACACGAACACACACATGAACACACACACACACACACTTTTTTTCCATACCTTACAGATTTTTCTCCTTTGATTCGTACATTGAAATCTATGAGAGAAAGAAATCATTGATCCCTTTAACTGTTTGCTGATCTGTCAGTTTGTCCATATTGTTCTGTTTTAAAGTTAAATAGCATGCAGCTGTGGTTGTCCTCTGAATATATATTATATTATGAGGACAATATTGTGTGATCTGTTCTATTCTGATAATGTTTCAGTTTTGTGATATATGCAAAAATAGTTTTAACAGATATTTGTAACCCTGAAGAATCCACTGAGAGATTTTGGCATGAAAATAGATACTTGAC
>NC_070583.1:8468402-8605902 GCF_027409825.1 Scomber japonicus
GGGGGGGGGGGTTGAAACATTTTTATTCGAACCACAGTCGGCCTAAATCTTAATTGCCTTACTTTTATCAGAACTATCAATTTTGCTCTTTCTATGTTTTACTGGACTTTATGGAAACACTTTGTAACATTGTTTTGAAAAGTACTATATGAGTAAAGTAACAACCATAAGAATAAGATTATAAGAAATAACATTTATAACATATTTATGAAATAAACTTTAATAAAACAATTACAAAACTTGAAACTGACCACTGCATTTACAGGAATATTTTAATAATAATAATTTAAAAAAAAAGAATTCATCAAGTGTCATGATATTTCATGATTTAAAGTTATCATGGGGGATTGAATGTTATGTTCATGTGTTGTCTTGTCACACAGACACACAGGACATCATATACAACAACAAAAGGAAAATGCCCCAGTGCTCCTTTCAGTTGTGATGGATAGCTCTACTTGGCCACACGCGCCAATTCACTTAATGCCATTCTTGCAAGTCACTGTATAATTCATCTTTATGAGCAAACTTTCAATATAAAATAATCACAGCATGCAATAACACAACATGCTGTCATCATATAAATAAATACGCTACAGTAAATGCCTGATTGTCAGACTAAGTAGATGACTGTAATGTGTAGAAGTCATCTCTTTTATTCCACATCTTTGTAAATCTCTTAGCAGGGAAGGAGTCGACCACTGGTCCATCATGTTGCTGTACTTTATTTGGATTTTTTTTAACCCTTAAACAGGCCTTACTAGTTATGTCATTTGCACCTAAAGAAAGGAAGGAAGGAAGGAAGGAAGGGAGGAAGGGAGGAAGGAAGGGAGGAAGGAAGGGAGGAAGGAAGGAAGGGAGGAAGGAAGGGAGGAAGGGAGGGAGGGAGGAAGGAAGGAAGGGAGGAAGGGAAGCAAGGGAGGAAGAAAGGAAGGAAAGGAGGGAAGAAGGAAGGAAAGGAGGGAAGGAAGGAAGGAAAGGAGGGAAGGAAGGGAAGGAAGGGAGGAAGAAGGAAAGGAAGGAGGGAGGAAGAAGGAAGGAAAGGAGGGAGGAAGGGAAGGAAGGGAGGAAGAAGGAAGGAAAGGAAGGAGGGAGGAAGAAGGAAAGGAAGGAAGGAGGGAGGAAGGAAGCAAGGAAGGAAGGAAGGAAGAAAGGAAGGACAGATGAAGGAAGGAAGGAAGGACAGAGGAAGGACCCGGGAGGACAACAGGAAGGTTAAAGAGTCTGTATCTCCTGGTGCACGTTGTCTGTTTAAGGGTTAAATAGCCTGTTTTTATTTTAGTGCAAATTGAACCCTGAAGGGCAATTTAGGTCATAATGAGATAAACTACATATATGCAAACTTACTGTACTGCTTTCTCTATCACATCTCTGCTTCAGTGTAGATGCAGAACTAATTTCACTCATCATCGCCAGTGTTTCATTCATGTTTTATTGAGAGTCATAAAGTCATAAAGTGTCTGATCGTTAGTCCAAACTTTAGTCCCACTCAGAGACATTCTTTAAATATCAAGTAAACACACATCTTTATTTGATGAGGCATCTAAAAACTGCTGTGCTGCTTTACAACACTTACATTTAGTTGACTTAATGTCCACGGGAAAACTTGCATTTCGTTACTTCTGAAAGTGAGCAATAAAAAACTTTATGATTATTCAACATTCTGGCTCCTGCTTTTATTATAGTTGTAATTTACCATTGCAAATGAACAAAAGGTTTTCATCACCTATGAAAGCTGTTCTGAAATTCCCCAAACCTTCAGCTTCTTATGAATTATTGCTTAATTCCACAAACTGCACTACTTTTTTTTTTTTTTGCGTCATCTGCTTCTTTAGAGACCTCCATTAAATTAAGACTTCAGCTTCCTGGGCTCATTCTGGAAAGCAGTGATCTTTATTAGTGAGCTCAACCTTGTGCCGGTAGACTGGTATCAAATTAAAGCAGTCCTTTAACCATCACTTTTAATTTATCTATATTTTTTTGTTAATTTATTTGACTGGTCATTTCATGTTTAAATAAGCAGAAAATATTGAAAAAAGCCTCCATGGCAGTTTGTAGAGCTGAAGTTGATGCCTTTTTAGATGTTCAATTTACAATGATATGAAGAAGGCAAGATGCCACTTCACATGGTTCTTTGAGTTCTGTCTGTTCCTGCATTATGTAAAGTACATTTTACCTCACTCACTGTTAGTGCTCTCTGTGGAAGCACTTCATCGCTCAATGCAAGTGGATTCTACAAACTAGAAATTCCACATAGACTGTTCACATCAATACAGGCTTTTCTTTAGTTGGCTTTGTTTGACTCAGTGTGTCAGCCCAGCAGAGCAGGGGTTTGCATCTCTGTTTAAACTGGGCTACCTGCTTTAAAGTGTGTCAAGCTTGAGTCAATGAATTTTAAAAGCAAGCTGTAAAATGGTGGATAAACACATTTGATTTCCTATAAATTCTTAACAATAAAACTACAGTTATTTCATTTAAAAGCTTTTAATATGAAGCATCAAAAGTAGGAAAGGTTGGGTTTTTACCAACAGTAACTTAACATGACACAAAGAGTACAGCTAAAAAAGCTCTACATACTCAGTATTAAACATATTTCATTTCCTATACGTTCTTCACAATAAAGCCTTCTGTTACTTTGTCAGTGCAAAGCTTTTAATATGAAGGAGCAAGAAATGTATTTTCATCAGCACCAGCTTTACGTGGCTCTGATATAGCTGAAAGTATTCAGGAATTAAATGATAAAATAAAAGCAGATGTATGAAAGTACAAACACAAACACAAACCACAGAGTTTCAGCTAGAAGCTACAAACGTAGACTACTGACAGCTGAACACACAGAGACTTTTAAATATGTCCTCCTTCTTTCTCCATGAGTCCTCATGAATTCATTCTGGCTGCACAGCACAGATTTGTCGCATGTCAGCTGAGGTTGCAAATCAACGTGGCATGGTTTGACTCAGCGCGGCCAAAAGTGCCAATTGAAACCCCCAATAGGCCTATCTGCACCTTCACTTCCCGTCTCATTAATTGTTCATTTCAAATCATTGGTTCCAGTAGGGATGGTTGCCATGACAGCAAAGTTCGGGGTCTTGCTTGCAGAAACCAGGTCAGGTGCTCTTGGCTGGTGCTGTTGGTCCCAAAGCACTGATGAGATGAAGGGAGGGAGGAGTAACTTCATGGGCAGAGAGAGAGAGAGAGAGAGAAATCCAGTCGCCCTGAGGACCTAATACATTCATTAAAGATGACTTAAGGCCATAGTATTGATCTTTTAAATGTGTGTTTGTTCACTCAAAGATCAAAAGATCTATTGATTGAAAAGACTCCTCTAGACAATTAACCAGGGACCATATTTCTTACTAGAGTTCAATGGGGTGGGGTGGGGTGGGGTGGGGTGGTGGGATTTCATGGAAATCCCAGGGCTTCACAAATTGACTTTATAAAGCTTCATAGACGGGGACTAGAAGGAAACCGAGCAGACTTGAGGAAAACATATGAGAAAAGGTGAGCTTTTGTTGAGTTCTTAGTTCAGTTGGAGACTGAGCTGAACACAAACACACACAGATACATCCCACATAAGTAGTAGTTGTGTCTGTTTCCTGTTGGATTACAGCCAGTTGGTATATTGGCTGTTTGGGCTGAATAAACACAAAGCTTCCTGCAGTCAAACTAATCCAAATGGTGCTCTTAAGCTCCAAGTCTAACACATCTTTTTTATTAAACCTTGTATCTCTCACCTCTCCTTTTGTTTTATTAAGACAGAACAATGTTTGCACCATGCAGGTTGTCAGATACTGTAGCTAAAAAGGTTATATAGTAAAGCTGAGTAACAGATAGGGATGGGAATTTTATTGATACCAATGGCATTATCGATTCTCCTTATTGGTCGGATTCTTTATCGATTCCCTTATCAATGCTTGAATAATTCTTTCACAAATTAGTTCTGTCTTTTTCATTCCTGGGCATCAATAAGAGAAGTCGATAAGCTTGGAGGCATACGATTCCAACTGATTGGACAATTTGGAACTGGTTCTAAATTGGAACCGGTTCTCGATTCCCATTCCCTAGTGATAGATGACAGTAAGGTCTTGATGCCCACAAGCCTCCAGACCAGCTCCAGTGCTCCTTTTCATAGATTCTCCAAGTCTGTGGAACTCTACAAGAGGGATGAATGCTATTCTTCTAGTGCTGTCTCCCAAATCTCCAACAACTATATGTGGAGATTGTGAAGGCCACAGTATGGATGTTAACTACTTAATACAACTATCAAGAAACTGTGTTGGTAATGTCACTCCACTGCTTTACTTGGGTGGGCAGAATCTTAACTAAAGGATAGTGAGGCAGCAAACCTAGAAACCAACAAATTAACATTAAAAAATCACAAGTAGCATAAACTGAGAACTGAACTGAAACCTCAAACTGAGACTTCAGCCTTAGATGTTTGGATCATTAATGTTTGAAAGTTTTGACCCGAAACAGAAATCTTATTTGCTGTTTGGAAAAAATGATAGCTATGCAAAATTTATAACAAGTCCACTTGATTATATTTTCTTTTCAAGGTTTTTTTTTTTAGTTTTCCTTGAACACTTGATGATATTTTGATGACATTTCTCTTCTTTACCCCGCATTGCTTTTAAATGCAGATAAATATCCCAGTTGAGCTCATGGGGTTTTAGATTTACTCCCTTTTGGAAACGGTAAACATATATCACACACTCTCCACAAGCGATTAAAGAGGAATGTTGAAGCTGTTTTTTTTGCATAATAACTTTAGGGATTGTGCTGGCCTGTGTGTGTGTGCGTGTGTGTACGTGTATGTGTGTGTGTGCGTATATGCCATTACACCTCATTAAGCAGACATTGTACTGCAGCCATAAGACGGATGTCGCAACCGCCGTTACCCGATGAGCGAACGGAGTGATTGAGTGCAAGACGAGGCGCTTTGCCTGCTCGCCCGGGACTGACGCCGACGCTGTTACAGCACATTTACATAAACATCACCTCCTTTAACATCTCATTAGCATAGAGAACACATTAACATGAAGGAAGGAAAGGCGGAGGGATAGATGGATAGATTACTGAGTGGATGAACTGAATGGGAAATGCAAGATGGAGAAGCTACAGTTAGTGCGCTGAGAGAATGAGGATTACCGTATTAAGTACCAGAGGAAACATTTACAGATGCATTGTTGGTTTTATTACAACGTTTCTTTTTTTTCGTCTTAAGGGGCCAATTTGTCTTGTTAGTTTTTGCCCTTTTCTTCTTCCTCTTCCCTCCATTCTCTCCTACGATGCCTCTTCCTTTCTCTTAACCTGCAGTTGCACACAGTACCAGCACAGATTCACATAACTTTTTTATATTAAAGACAGACGAGTTTTCATAACAGCGACATTATGAACTAGATGAATTGCAATAATCAGTGGATTCAGTAAATAGGTCAAATAAATAAATAAATCTCCACAAAGCTTTCACATATGTTTCAACTTTGGTCAACTTAAGCATGCAACTTTGGCTAATGGCAAACCACCTTGTTGGTGCCAACATTTGACAGTTTGAACACTTGTATCTATCCCTGCGCTACTTTGCAGACAGTTAAACAGAAGTCAGTGTTTGAAATATGACTTTTAAATAGACTGTGGTTGATTTTTTTTTCCCATTAACTACTGAGCTAGCTAATTTCTAGCATGCAACTTTGGCTAGTCGCAAACTTTCTTTTTAGTGCTAACTGTTGAGTATTCTAACACTTTTATCTATCCCTGCTCTACTTCACAGACAGTTATGAAGAAAGTAGTGTTAAAATATGTGTTTTAAATAAACTGTAGTAGCTTTTTTTCCACTTTACTATTGAGCTAGCTAATTTATAGCACGCAACTTTGGCTAGTCGCAAACTGCCTTTTTAGTGCTAACTGTTGAGCATTCTAACACTTTTATCTCCCCCTGTTCTACTTCACAGACAGTTATGAAGAAAGTAGTGTTAAAATATGTGTTTTTAAATAAACTGTAATAGCTTTTTTTCCATTTTACTACTGAGCTAGCTAATTTCTAACTTGGTGAGAAATTGTGGTAGTTTAGCGCGTGTATGTTGCTGGCTAGTTAGCATGTAATGGATCTCTAGCCAGCCGCTGTAGCTCATTAATGTCACCAAACGTATAGCACTGCCTATTTCACTGCACCATTTTCTTTTCTGACGTGGAACTTTGAATCATTTATCACTCTGCAGATGTCGACCCTTCATTAAAATTCTGGTATATATATACACTGGCACGATGGAGGCTACTGAGTGACCACAGCTTGTGAAAACATTTCTTTTTGTTATTTTATATGAGATAACTGACCCATGTAATAACTTCACTGTGGCTTGCCTCAGACTGACTTAAAGGGCACCTAACCCAAGTTCTCATGAGAAAATCTAAAGGCTGCTTTGTCTGGCAGTTAGACTTTTAGTTTGCAATATCTGTAAACACGCTGTATTTCTTAAATATTCTTTGGCTTTTTCTAAATACTCAATGTATTTTGGTGATTGTCCAAAATAGCTGCACAGTTTTTCTTTCCATTTTCACTTAGTAAAAATCTTTTCTGTCCTTCTCTGGCTCGCAATTCAATCAAGTGAACCACTGCAGATCCAAACAGTTGCTGTACATTCAGTTAAAAACCCACTGAGTGTAATCTGGCACATATGAGTTTGTTTAAAACTTAATATTCTATTCAGAACAAACCGATGCTGCTTGGAGCACCAGTTAAACATATGTTTGACTGGAAGTTCGAGTGCAGAGTCAACACTCAACACAGAGCCAACTGATTATAATTAATTAGTGCAACTGAACAAATTGGTGGTTTAGTGTGCGATTGTTGCTAGTGTTTGACCCGATTAAGCATTGTCGTAAAGAGTGACAATACAATCAGTACACAGTAGCATTTTGCTAATATCAGAGTGAACAATAATCACAGAAAATAAGAGACCTGCAGTATCACTTGTAAGTTTGTCAAAGTCAAGCCTATCTGGGAAACTTTGATAGTGGTCTTCTGTCGAGACCTAAACATTTCTGTTATAAGGCATCATGTGACGCCAGTACAAATTCCCATCTTAAATAAATGTAGCATAAAATGACTTTCATGCCCTTATCTATATCAGTGAACAGTAACTGTAATAGGCAACACAATGTACATGTCAGTCTCAAAAATGTTAAAGATCCCCTGCAGACATGCTTGAAGATGAATAAAAATTACTCTTTTTTGACTAATAATTTCTGTCCTACATGATTTTTCCCACTAAAAAAGTTTAAAATGACCCTCTTAGAATATACAAAATCTATTGTTAATTTCAATTTCATTTAGCAGCTGGGCACGAGATGCCTCATCCTTTACTGTAAAGTCCATTCTCTGTGTTTTTGCATTGGAGGCTTTAAGTTTTCACATCACACCTGTGTAAGTTGCAAACTGGGCTACCATTGGCTCCAAAATTGTTGTGATGTCACAAGTCATGCTCATAAGTACACACCTTAAACTTAGATTTAGGGTGAGCACAGAGAAACGTTCTACTTTCAGCAGGTGAATATTAAAAACAGCATTCAAGCTCTGCCCATAAATCATTCTACAGTGAAGCTCAAATATCCAACAGAAGGAAAGAAGAAAAGCATATTTTTGAGTAGAGGTGGACTTTAAATATAGTCTCTCACACACAATTGAATAAAAAAAATCTCTATGACTCTATTCTTAGTCTCCTCTAACCGTTCAGCAATCGAAAAAGTTATTTATTTATTTAAAACGTTATATCTTCACTCTACGGCTTGTATGGTGCAATCTAATTATACAATATTAAGTTATAGGCTAACTCCCACAATATGTTCACACTATACTGCACTTAAATAAACGAGTCTGCAGGTTCCTAACTTAGCTGATGTAATGGTAAGACATGAGATGCATGTCCCTGTTTGTCCAGACTTCTGCTTCTGAGGATAATATTCTGACAGAAACAGCTCATGTTATAAAACCCACACTAGGTATTGAGATAAGCACAATTTCTGGAATGTAAGAAATTTAAGTTTAAAGATAATGACACTAAATATAAACTTGGATGCCAAATTTGGTGGTATAGCCCTTTTAAAAACCTCTCTTCTGTACTGTATATACAGTATATACATACTGCATCTCGTGCCTCGCTCTATCTTTCAAAGTTACTGTTTAAAAAGCAGAAGCGCTGAATAGTCATATTTGCCTATATTAATTCTGATCTAATTAAGCTGGTGGTCTTAAACACAACCAGGCATTTCTAATTGAATCTCTCCCTTATGCATGAAGCTACATAATGAATGTGGGAGCACATACACACACAAAATGGGGATAGGCCTCATTGGCATGACTGTGCAAAATTAAGGCATTAATGGTAGGCTCCTTTACCCTTTACATCCATATATAGCTGTCACCTTGCATAACAAATGAGGGGGTGATCTGAATAATTGGATTTTTGTGTGGGAGCTGTAGCAGGGAATCTGCACCATGAGTGATTTTTCTCTAAGATGTGCGTGTGTGTATTTACTCTGCCTACCACCTGCCCTGATTTTCAGCATGATCACAGTAGACTTAAACCAATATGTTAATTTTCAGATACTTTCCTTTTACAAAAAAAAATGGTTTGTTGGTTTCATCAAACTGTGAGACGTAGGTACAGTGCGGTTTGATTGATTACATATTTAATGTACAATTGATCAATATTACCTCAGAGAATCTCTTCTACTGGGACATATCAACATGCCATCCATGAAAAAAGGACTATTCTTAATAATATGTCAGGTTAGTAATTGGGAATATCATTTCTAGTTCAGTAGGAATCAGGAGTGTTATGTACTCTCATTATAATATACAATGCAGCTGTGATGTTATATTGGACATGTCAGCTTAATGTCTGTTATGTATTAGTACTACATCTCAGTCAAAACCCAGAAGGTTACTCAACAACATACCACTGTTCTAAAAGTTTGTACACAGTGCTTACACCTGCAGTGCAGAACTTTTACATTTAAATGAACATCAGGTACATTCAAGTCTTTGCCAAACCAGTGTCCACCATACTGATGAAGCCTAGCATTGCCAGATAAATCTCTGTATTTCACTTCTGGTCAGCTCTCTGCTAACTGGAATGAGGATGAAGTTAGATAGATAGATACTTTATTGATCTTCACAGGAAGTTGCTTGGTTACAGCAGCTACATCCACACTTAAGACAGCCACATATAACATCACATAGAAACACATCTCTAACTATCCAATGGGAAAAAAGTTATTTGTTAGTTATTAATATGTTAAAAAGTTATAACTAAAAAGCCCACCAAAAATGTATTAATAAAACAAATATGTATATATAATATATAATAATAATAAAATAATGATGATGCTTTTCTGAACTTTCCAAATGGTTGTGAACCAAATGGATCAAATTGTGATTAAACCTACCTAACGTTTTACGGCCGTAACCGTAGTGACAGAGTAGGCTACAGCAGCACCTATGACGTAAGCATGTGTCGACAGTGTTTTTGTAATTACTCTCACTGCCAGAAGAGGGAGACAAAAGTCTCGCGCTCCACCTTTTATTCTTATAATCATATATCTGACAAATATTAAACATTTTCATTCACATCGTATACATTGAGTGAGGAGATGTCATTTCTGCTCACCTGTATTTGGAATAGGAACATGTTTTTAATAAGCAACATTGTGCTATCGTTGATGTGCCGTAATGCCAGAAAAGTGAATAAATAGTAAATAAAGAGTAAACTTAATACTTCAAATAAAACTTTTTACACATATGTTCAGTTGACTTGTTTTGGAGAGTACTTGGCCTATAGTTACACTCATATAATGACTTCTGTGACTCTTGTATACATTTTAGTATACATTATAGAGATTAATAGTCAGGATATTTCGGCCTCTGTTGCAACAATTTTGACCCTCGATTTTTAAGAAATCTGTCTTTCGCAAGTCCACAATTTTTCAGAAACTTTAATATTAAATAGCTGAATTACCCCTTTAATTGTTATCAGCACTTCTGACATCACTAATTTGATAATAGAAATATTGGTTTTGATAAGGCATTGCTCAAACCAAAATAAACACACGCACGCTTAATGCCTGCAACTAGATGCACTGTGTATCCAAGGCAACCTAAATTAGTCTCAGCAGGTGTGTGAGCATGATGTCAAGAAGAGAGGGAGAGTGAACAAACGAACAGATAGAAGGAGAAAGAGAGGAAAGGAAAGAAGTGTGGAAGAGGAGGAGGAGTGGAGCGCAGCAGATAAAAAGAGAGAGAGAGGGGAGGAGATGAGAGGTAAAGTCAGGGGTTGAATGTGATTAGCAGAAAGGCAGAAGAAGAAAAAGAAGGGAGGGAGCGAGGGATGATGGGATCAGGGAGCAGAGGGATGGAGAGGGAGAGTGGTGCAGCGGCTGAGTCAGAAGGCAATGAGAGTTATTGGGAACTAGCATGCTGCTTATTGCATGCCATGAAGAATAAAGTCAGCAACCAGTCTGCAGGGTCAGTGTGTGTGTGTGTATGTGTGTGTGTGTGTGTGTTTGCAGAAAAAGCTATTAAGCAATACCAGCACAGACAGGGCTAACTAAATTACATCTCCAAAAAGACAAGATTACACTTGCTGCTACACACACACACACACACACGCACACACACACTTAGAACTACAAAGAAAAGATGTCTGCATACACACACACAGTAATGCTCATTTACATTGACTAGTGTCTGGATGACAGAAGGGGTCCAAGAACACAGACGGCCGTGGGTGAGATGACGCACAAACACACATATGCGCACACACACACATAAACACACACACACACACACGTTCAAACACGTAAACCTAAATATACATATGCAATAAGCCTGTTTCTCAGAACTGTCACATAGCTGTCTGTGGAGTGATGGGAATCAGTGTGTGTGTGTGTGTGTGTGTGTGTGTGTGTGTGTGTGTGTTAGACAGCTCCTGAAGGTGTTGATTGGAGATTGTGCACATGTATGTGTATGTTTGCATGGAAGTGTGCCCCTGTATGTTATTATCCCTCCCTGTCCCTGCAGCATTTGATCATTGAACTCCCGCCCCTCTGTCTCTCGCTTCCCGCCTCCGTCTCTCTCCTCTCGCCTGTCAGTCAAACAGAGGTGTTAGTCTCGCCTCAACTTTGTGTTGGTTGTTTTTACACTTAAGCGTGCCTCTGAGATGTTTTTTTTAGTTTATCATTTTTTCAGACGTTTGTTACTGATGTGAAGAGAAACCATGCTCACACTCTACTACACACTCTACTACACATCTCTATATTTATAGTACATGATAAGATATTATGATGCAAAGCCGACAGTTTAGATTAGGAAACAATACATTTCTATGAAAAATGTGATGTGAAGATATTTAGCAAAAAAAGTTTCTCACAAATAACTATATTACTGTATATATGAACTTTATAGTGTATTACATTATATGTAAGAACCTTGGTACTTTTGGGGATATATAGCTATGCATATATAAGGAAATATGTGTTTATTTTCACTGTATTAAATATATATAGCCAATTATTATATAGGTTTTGTGGATCTATTGAATGCAAAAAGGGTCGGTGTTATAAGCAAAAGCCTACACATTTTCAGTCAGAAATGTATTTTATTTATTATTGATTTATTTCCCTTTTGGTTAATCTCTATTTGTAAGGGAGATGAAGAAAACAAGGACATACTGTATCATTATTAACTTTTTTTATTCATGTGTATTTGAATTTAATGACAGTAATAAAATAAAATAAACTACTAAGGGAACTTGCTACCAGAAAGTCACCACCACCCAGGGTTAGGGTTAGGGTTAGGGTTATATACACATATATACATGTTTGCAAAGCATAATAAAAAAAAAGTATTTATGAATCTAGAGGCCGTAACAAAACCCCCTTAATAATTTTTACACATGAAGATGAGTTTATTCATCATGATTAGTGCTACTCAGCCTGTGAAGACAGTTGTATAATGTCCTCAGTGACTCTGGAGGAGCTTTGTCAAGTGGTCCTGAGGATGTCATCAGGGTTATTTCAGCTTTTATCTAACAAAAGATGCTCTCCAGTTGGATCATGGTAAACATAGGACCCAGTGTTTTCAGAGATAATGGTCTCAATTTGCTGATACTTCATAGTACTAATGCGGTAGTAATACCCTTTGATACATAGATTCCCAGTTGGGTGTCGTACACTCTGTTTAGTATTTACTATAATGAATTCTAATAGTAATAAGCCTCATTACCACTGAATTATCTATTACAGGAGAATAGCTTCAACATTGACTCACTGAGCCTCAACCAGGGTTGTCTTATGTGTTCTAGAGGTCACTGTGGATTTAGTGACTCTACTGTGTGTTTTTAACCTACTAAACTTAAACTTTTAAGACCCATTTTCAGATAGATAAAACTTGGTCAAAAATGGTCTAATAGTACAGGACACAATTTGTGATTTTCTAGTGTAATCAGCAATGAAGTACTAGCAATCACAGGTCACTAGTTATTACTCAATACAGACCACTGGTAAGAGTATACAGGACACTTATGGGTGTCTAGTGTCCATTGAAGACATACTGTAGGATAAGAGTCTGGCAGTATACATGAGTTTAACTCTTTGTGTACTGTATGTTTGTATATTGATATCCTGCCTTTGGTTCACTTCTTACTTTTTAAGGTGAAAAAGTACTGGAGTGATGTTTGTTATGATCTCTCATCTGTTTTAGCCACATTATTTAACTTAAAGGAACAGTTCATAAAATAGTGAGAATATGACTTTTGGGGCAATCTTATTCTCCCTAAAGAAAATACTGTGGATGGATTTTCTTGTGTATATTAAAATTTTTGGGGGAAAAGGGAAATCAATGAGACGGTGAAATCATTTTGAGTGTTACATAAACATTTGTTCTACAGGCTGCGGATTAAGGGGGGGTGGGGGGGGGGGGGGTGTATTTATGTGTGAGAATGTCATTAGAGAGGCACCCCACTGCTCCTGAGTGTCATTTCCCTGCAGAGAAGAACAGAAAAAGGGAATTGAGGACAGGATTGGAGAGAGAGGAGAGAAAAAAAAAGAGGAGGTGTTGGAGAGGAAAAATATGGTTTGAACAAGAGGCATTATGAATTATGGCGTGTGCATGCACATCCTAATGAGTCACCATCAAACTAATGTTTTGTTCCAGCAATTAGACCTAATTAGTAACTGTGTATGCATGTCTCGCACCAAGTGTTATACAGCACATTAGCCGTGACTCTGAGTTTCCTGTTGCTTAGAGGTGAGTATAGCAGATCTGACGGCGCTTCATACACCGGTTTGTGTGTGTGTGTTTATATATGTATATGTGTGTGTGTTTATATATGTGTGTGTGTGTGTGTGTGTGTGTGTGTGTGTGTACATTTTTGTGTTTTGCTTCGTAGTGCCTCTGTTTGCCGTGACTCCTTTGCTGTGCATTTAATACACATTGATCAGTGTAGTAGATCAGTTTAGTTCAGTTCTGTCTCTGGTCTATTGTATCCTTGTATTTCATGTAATATAGTTTTAACCCAAAATAACTTTGGCAGTGTTTCATTTAGTGTCATAACACACATTTGTTTTGATCCACCCTCTGCTGAACACAGTTGGCACTGCTCAATGTAACAAATATTACAAAACTTTCTGACTTTCTTCCCAGCTTGTATTAAAAATTAAAAGAAAAAAAGTTGAACCGTTTCCCGGATTTCCTCAAGGAGTTTGTGATCTAAAGGGTCAGTTCAGCCAAATTACTAAAAAGCATATTATGTCTTACGTCTTTGTAAAGACACTGTTCAGGCTTTGAAATATTGGTTTCTGAAGTATCTGAAGTAAACGTCATTGGTTTGTGGTCCTTACAACACTGACACAAAATTCATAAGCAGTTTACATCTCCAGAAATGATGTCTTTGTCATTTATGGATCATCACTGGACCTCAGTCTGATCAGTTTTCAGTGGAATAACTTCCTTCTAAGAAATGGACCTCTTTGAAAACTGGTTGGAACAAGAAAAAACCTACAGATAAAACTATCTGCATAGCTAGATACCACATAAGTTTAGCCAGTCATTTAGGTGAACTGACCAGAGTTGCAATGATAAGTCAATTTATTGATCAGTTGGCAACTAAATGAATTGGTAACTATCTCGATAATTGTTTTGAGTCATTTTTTAACAAGAACATTTCCAAATTCCCTGATTCCAACTTCTAAAATATAAATACATTTTTAGTTTCTTTAGTTTTCTATGACATTAAACTGCAAACATACACTTTATAGGTCAAATGACTAAATGATTAATCAAGAAAATAATCAACAAATTAATTGATAATAAAACTCAAGAATCAAGAAAATAATCAACAAATTAATTGATAATAAAACTGAGTTGCAGCTGTTGAACCGACCCCTAACGTAAAGTTGTGCTGGCCCTGCTACATTATCAATTGCCTTTACATGTTATATAGTTTACTATAATTTTCTAGAAATAGTTGTAGGCAACTGTTAAATTAAAGGGTTGTTCCTGAATGTACTTTAATTAATGTTCTAGTTAATTATTGTACACTAAAGTACTTTTGGACACTAATTACAGAGCAAACTGAGACAGTGGTACACTTCCAATTCATTGGTAATGTCACCTCATCTTTTATTCAGTGAAGCAACATGCTAATGTGAACTCTATCTACAAATACAAATACAATGAAACATACATAAAGAAACAAACAATCAATTAATAAATAATTAATGAATATTTACTTGGGTTTAAGTGACGCAACTGAATTCTTTTAGAAAATCAACAACAGCTTTTATACACCACAGATAAACCAAATAACCGTTTCTGGAAGTCTCGATCGTAGCTCTTTCCAGGAACCTTCCAGGAAAGAGGAAATGTCACCCAAATTTACAGAACTTCTTTCACACCAGCAGTTCCTTTTGTTTTCCTTCTCTTTGGGTGGTGTCCATATTCGTTCACTTACCATCGATCTCTTCGTTCATCCATCTATTACGTATCTGACACCACTTATAAAAGTTAAAGGAAAATCTCAGACCTCATTATTAAAGACGTATCGACTCACTCATTCACTACTTCCCAAAACAAGGTGAGAACAGTATTTAGGGTTGAGTGGATGATTTGTCAGCATATGATAGGTTTGCTGTTGGCCAGTATATTAAATAGCTCACCCAAAATCTGCTTACTGCTGGATGGAAACGCAGACACTGTTATTGGCTTACGCTATGTTGCCAAGAAGAATCCAATTGGCAAATACATGAAATATTATTTGCATCAGTGCCAATGTTGTCTTCAGCAGCTGGGTAACATAAGTCTAGTATGTGTTTTTCTAATCCGGACATGTTCTGTTTTCTTCCTGCCATCTCTGTAGTCTGCACGGTTCGCTGTCAGAAGTTCCTGATCTCGCGGGTCGGGGAGGACTGGATCTTCCTCATCCTGCTGGGACTCCTCATGGCTCTGGTCAGCTGGGTGGTGGACTTCTGCATCGCCATCTGCCTACAAGGTGAGGCATGGAGGGAGGGAGGGAGGGAGGGAGGGATAGACGGAAGGAAAGGTGGAGGGATTTGAATCTTGTACCTACAGGTTAGGGCAATAGCAGTGTGGTCATGTAGGGGGGGCGGGGGGGGGAGTAAATAGATGTGATGTAAGAGGTTAAGGATGAAATGTTAGAAACAACATGATAGAGTAACATGGGGAGAATGCACATGTGGGATGCATCCAAATAGGGAGGAAGAGATAGAAGGGTGGAGAATGGGAATAAAAGATGTAAGGACCAACCTTATTTACAAAGTGCTTTAACAAAGAATAGGCTTCTTTCAAAGAGCTTTAAAGTGATTGCAAAATGAATCCAAGAAATTATTATGGAGGACCCTTTTCTGCTCACGGGGCCCCTGGACACTTGCCCAGATTGACCATGTGGTAGATCAGGCCCTGCTGTCATGGAGTTCTGACACAACAACAACAACAAATGCTGAGTTTCAGTTAAAGTTGTAATCTTGAATGTTAGTCTTGGTTCAATTGGCAACATCTATGGTTACCATGGTAACATCAAAGGTAGTTTAATAATAGCAAAGACTTCTTCAGCAGATGCTTTGTCAGAAATACAGCAGCCAAATAACTTTATATTATTCCTTTTTTTAAATGAATGAGAGAGCTTTTATGATTTGGCGCTAATATAAATAAAACTGACTTGACTTTCATACAGTTGATGGAGATTACAGGACCACACGAGGCTCTATAGACAAACATGTACTTATACATTATAAATGACTGGGAGTAGCTACAAAGATGCAAGAACAAGGTTACTGAGAGTTCATCTTTATATATTGTAGTAACCTGGGCTTGTTAAGGATGAAAGCTTATACCAGTGTGAAGTGAAACACAGTATTTGAGATCGATGGAAATAAAAGTGTAACTAACTAAATTAGAACCAGAGGAAAAAAATATGTATTTGAATTCGCCAGGCATGTTTTTGATAAAGAGCTCAACATCGCCAGTCAGATTTTGGCTCATAATATCAGAATTAGAATCAATGGAAAGAGGTGCAGCTATCTATCAGATGTAATTTCATTCAGCTTGAGAAACTAATGAACTATCCAGTGTTTTTTTTATTTTGTGCGTAGTTAAACTCAGTTCACGGAGCTTTATCGTGTATCATCTGCATAACATCGCAATTAAACAGGATATTTTTGAATGATCTCGCCCAAGAGGAGTGTGTAAATAGAGAGAGATTGCTCTACAAATTGAGCC
Source organism: Scomber japonicus (assembly GCF_027409825.1). NCBI lineage: Eukaryota > Metazoa > Chordata > Actinopteri > Scombriformes > Scombridae > Scomber > Scomber japonicus. The sequence goes on from NC_070583.1 coordinate 8,485,195, forward strand.
CTGGGGACAACAATTGGAAATCAGTGCGGTGGATAACAATGTGGTGCCTGTGGTGACTGAAAAGGTTATTAAAGGGAGCGGAAGAAAGGATGGATAGGACTGAGGAGGGGCAGAAATATAGCTGTTGGGATGGAAAACTTCAAGGTGGCGGCAGGAGGGATGGATGGTAAGCACTTCATGGTATTTATCTTGTTAGTCTTAGAACATCAACTATGTGCGAGGTGGGATGATAAAAAAAAAAAGTGAGTGAGGAGATGATGTGAGCAAGGATTTATCTCAAGTGGAAGGTAAAGGATTTAAAATGACTGAAGGAAGTCGTAAAAGCTGATCTAAAACCTTCTAGGACTCTGTGTGTGTGTGTGTGTGTGTGTGTGTGTGTGTGTGTGTGTGTGTGTGTGTGTGTGTGTGTGTGTGTGTGTGTGTGTGTGTGTGTGTGTGTGTGTGTGTGTGTGTGTGTGTGTGTGTGTGTGTGTGTGTGTGTGTGTGTGTGTGTTCAAGGAGAAGCTAACCCTATTCCTGTCAGTTCCAGTTATGGTTTACAGTTCTTTTAATTGGATACAGAACATGACTAACCACCTGTTCTTGGGACAAACACACACACACACAATTTCACAAATCTTTCTTGTTTTGAAATGGTTTATATGTCAGCTATCCAGGAACACTTACTCTTACACTGTGTGTGTGTGTGTACATGTTTTTCTATCTTAAAGGGAACCAATCTCAGTTAAAAACCATGTGAGGACATTTTGGCCTGGTCCTCATAACTCCTAAAAGCAATGTGAAGGTTAAGGCTTAGTGTTAAGGTGAAGGTTAGAATTGGGTTTAGGTTCAGTTTAGGCTAAGTATTGGGTTTAGGTATGTAGTTGTGATGATGTCAATGAGTGTCCTTACAAGGACAAAAACAAACATCTGTGTTTGTGTCTATATATATATATATATATATATATATATATATGACAGTTTGTCCTTACAGCACATTTGCATGATGTATAAAGCTACATGTATTGTGTGCACTGTGTATTATATGTTTATCTATGCTGTTAAATACATCTGATTGTGGTTTACACGTCTGACCTGGTTTTGTGTGTGTGTGTCCACAGCACAGAAGTGGATGTACGGTGGTCTGGACAGTAACGTGTTCCTGCAGTATCTGGCCTGGGTCACCTACCCTGTGGTCCTCATCACCTTCTCTGCAGGCTTCACCCAGATCCTCGCCCCGCAGGCTGTTGGTACGATGAACACACATACAGTAACAGAATATGAATGCAGAGATGAACAAGAGCATGAAGCACATAAACACTAAAGAAAACACTTGGAAACAGATCATCACACCACAATGTATTGTGTGTATTACAGTAGTACTAAACCATAAGTTGATTAGACACTGTTTTACATCATAGTTAATTGAATATTTTTGGGCTTTGGGAAATGATTTGATATATTTAGTATACTAAGCAACTAATTGACGAACTGCAATCATAATAGTTAAATTAAGCAATAATGAAAATGACTATACATTTCAGCCCTGTTTCACTAGCTTAATTTAGACTGCCAGAACAATCAATGAAGAGTATTCAGATGTGATAAATGGATTCTAGACTGATTTTTAGATATCATAACAAGCTTTATAAACAATGTACATAAAGTTACAGGATGAACTGAATGCACATCCACAACTACTTCTAATATTTACATTCACAGTTTTACAGGAGGTTAAAAAACAAATGCATACATTCATGACTCCTGTGAGATGGGAAGGACCTGCATTCCAACAGTGCCATGCCTTTTAATACAAATAACTCTATTAATTATATAAAAATGAAATAGGGCACACATTATCATACTGAGTATATTCTCAGAGGCAACATTAATACAAAAACGAAAACATATTATTTTGAACTCTGCTTTTCCTTTTAATGATCCTGTTATACAAACTGACTGATACATACTGTATCTTTTGCTCCAGCTCACACATTATGCAGAAAATTCAAATCATTATATCTCTGTGTGACATAACAACAACCTTATAGCAGCACAAAGACAACCAAGATGAAATAATTGCACCAGAATGGAGCCTAAAAATATACATCATGAACTTAAGATCAGCAGAATTGACTGCCAAACTTCATTAATTAACCTTTAACATGAGCCTAACTGTTAATATATGCTAAAAAGCATGAGTAAAGGCCAGAATAACAACTCTTAAGATTATTCCTGCAGCTATTTAGGTCTTAGTTTTTCTATCTAAAAAATGATGAAGTAGAATTAATCCCTGAGTGCTTTTTCTGTTGCTTGAGTATGAACACTGCTGCACTGATAAGGCCCACTGTACTGTAATCAACTCCCTAAACACACTAAACTCCCATGTGCTAACAGTTGCCACAGTGTAACACCACTGTGACATTCTGTAATCCTCCTCTGCGCCTCTCTAGCCTCGGCCCCTAAAGGCCCCCGGCTCTTCCACAGGGGACCCTCTCTCCTTCAGTGTCACACAACAGAGATATGCTGAAGGAGAGAAATCCTCCACAAGTGCTATAACTATTCAGTGCTGCAGAGAGACTAGAAGCCAGTTCGGGTTTGTCTGAATTCATTGCAGTATTTCACTCATGCATTCTGATTTGTCTGAAGTCATTTCTGCAGCAGGTAGGGCGCAGGCTTCACTGTCACTCTCAGTAACAGTCGTTAAAGCGACGGGAGCGCTCCTGAGAATGCTAGATACACACCTGCTTTTCACTTTCACTCTCCACCTTACCCAATCACCATTTTTATGTGAAGCAGCAATCCTCTTTTATCCGCTTTACTATGGAAGAGATGCTGAATCTGTAGTGGAAAAGATGCTCAAACTCCTCCTACATCTGTCTCTCCCTCACACCTTTAAAATGAGCACACATTACATCATAAATGCATATATCAGAGGCAGCAATACATGGCATATACAGTAGCTGTTGAAACACAAGCATGTAAGATCAAATATAATGACTCTTAACACATCCATCAAGTGGGTGTCCTCCAATGATGCAGCCTTGATAGTACAACATTGCATTACATATTGAGCTGCAGTAGAAGGATGGTAACATTTATACTAAAAAGGCTGTAGTTTTGGAAGTTATCCTCTGTGAAGCTATTCTTTAATTCTCCAGTCAGAGAGAAATGATCCGATATTAAAATCAGATCCAAAAAGCAGCAGCAGTAAAACACTAATTATTCCAATAGTTTAGTTATTCATGTGTAAAGCAGCTGCTCAGTTCTTTAAAATGAGCGTCCATGGAACGTGTGAGTGAAATAAAGCCAAAAACAATGTTAGCTGATATGATTGTACACATTTCTGTCTATAATAATAATATACAGTAGTTTATAGTCATTTTTATGTTTTTTATATATTGTTTGTCTTTTTATTACATCCTAAAACAAAGTTTGCTCTACAATAAAATTGTCTATCAACTGTTTTTACATGAAGAAATAAAGAGTTACTTTCTAGGAGAACTAGAAACTAACTTTAGAAACCTAACTTTATTTATTCTTAAATCAGAACGTTATATTAAAGTTTAAAGTTTAACCCAAAAAAGCCACGTCAGCCTGGATTGCCATTTATTTCAGTAGTTGTCAGTGTATATATAAATATATGTCATGACACTTCCACATATCCTCTAACATTAGCATATATGCATATTTATTACCCAAAAGTCATGTCACACAAGGGTCACACATCCCCCAGACACAGGAAAGTCAAACCCCTTAATGTATTTAACATGAGCATCCCTCAGGACACACAGACCTATGGGATCAAGCAGTGCTCATACATCCAAACATCCAAAACTCAGAACTTCTATCTTATCCTGACATGCACTGAAGTAAGGAAGTACAGGGCTCTAGACTGTGACCAAGTGGTTGCATTTAGTGGCCATTCTTTGAGACAGTGTTTTTTAAATAGGCGAACTTGTGTGACCTGAAAATGCCAAAGTTTTTTTATTTTTTATTTCATTTTGAAAAACGAGGAGGGAGCGAGTCTGCCTGTGTGTGTGTGTGTGTGTGTGTGTGTGTGTGTGTGTGTGTGTGTGTGTGTGTGGAAGGTTTCACATCATCTACACTTGTTGGTGTGTCTCACTGTCAGCTCACTTCATGACAACTGCAGGTATTTTGGCACTTTCCAGGGACAGCCTGAGGTGTTTTGATAGCTGCCAGTGGGCAGAAGCTGCAACAGTTCACTGGTAGTTGCCATGGCAGCTCCAGGCAGGTCATTTGCTCCAGGCAGGCTAGTGGATTACTCATCTAGTGCGTGTATACCCATGTTTGACTACAGGGGGCGCTAGTTATAGTTAAAAACGGGTGTGCAAGAAACTAATAATGATAATGAAAGTCTAAAATTAAAAAATTGTGAATGTATGAATAATTAAGTTGCAGGTCAATCAAAGGTGTGCACTTACATTTTCTGCTTGTGCTCCCAAATTTTCAATGTGGGGCACCAGCGCAAGTTAGTCTGGAGCCCTGAAGTAGCAATACACTTCTTTACCATAGCAATGAACACATTGCCAAGTCCACAACAGATCACAAAATGATAAACTCAGCACTTGCTTCTTTACTTTTACACTTCCACCTTAAAGTTCAGATAGTGATGTGTTGCTATGGTTGCCCTCCTCTGCAGGTTCAGGCATTCCAGAGATGAAGACCATCCTGAGAGGAGTAGTGTTGAAGGAATACCTCACCTTCAAAACATTCGTGGCCAAAGTCATCGGCCTCACCTGCGCTCTGGGCAGCGGCATGCCCCTGGGCAAGGAGGTAACACACACACACACACACACACACACACACACACACACACACACACATAAACACACACTAATCTCCTTTTCCTACTCTGTCTGCACCTAAATGCCTTTTTTTTCTCGTACGTGTCCGAATGGAGCCACTCAGTGGGAAGATGGAGTGTGCTGAGACAGCATGGGATACTCACACACGACTGACTTGACAAATTTATCAATCAATACGTGACTCTTAAGACTCTTGGAGGGGGAAAAAAAAGAAAAATGCAGGCTGCTGGAAGGAGGGACGAGAGAGGAAATTAATGCAATGCCAGCAAAAACTGCAGAGCTGACCCACATGGAAAAGTTTTCTAACACGGTTTCAGTGATTGATAGCGTTACATCTTTGTGATAAAATAACTCTCACAGAACCCAGACTGGCACCACTGAGGCTCAGTTTATATGTCCGATATAAACCCTCAGTATCAGTGCAGAGTAGCAGCTGTCTGCAGCTCATTATGTATCATCATAAACCGATGTAGGTCAAAGTGAAGAGAGAGCAGGTAATTCATATTTAACAGCAGCTGTATGATGTCTTCCCATCACCGTACAGAAATATTGTTCTGCAATGCACGAACTCACCCGGGAAAAACGTATCCGACCCCTGCTGATTCCACATTCCAGCTCCTCGCAACCCCGCAGCGTGAATTACAAATGATTCATAAATGGCAAACACTAGGCTGATATGCTCGGGTTCAATTCTAGAGCAGTGAGTGTGAAAGCTGGAGAAGGAAGGGGTTAAAAAAATATCAAAAAAAAAAGAGGAAAGAAAGAAGGAAGATGCAGGAAAATGTGCCAGAGGAGTTTTTGTCAACCCCAAAGGAGGGAGAAAAATGTTTTGATGGGAGATTTTTGGGAACCCCAGTCTAGTTATGCAGATGTTGTTTATGTGTTATGGGCTGGTTTATGTATATGTGTGTGTGTGTGTACGCACAGTAATGTAATGTAATAAAAAAAACAGTTTCAGGTAAGTGTGGCATCCCCCAAAAGACTTCCCAGCCTAAAGACATACTCACAGGAAAATATCCTCTCTACACACACATACACACACACACACACATACACACACACACACACACACACACATACACACACACACACACCAGCAGCAGCATCTCCAGTTTAGATTCAGCGCAGGCCTCTCACTTCCTTTAACTTTGACGCTCTCACTTTTAATCCTGTTAGTTCCACTTTGAACTTCATATCCTGAATTTTAATATTGGCTGCAGACTGTGTTGTCGCTGATGCGTTTCTAAAATCGTGCACTATCTTATGTGACGTACAGCAAACAGGAAACTCGAGTGCCTCTTAACTTCACTTAACTCCTGCACCTCTTTTTAATCTGTTTGTTTTTCTTCTTCTTCTTCTTCTTCTTCTTCTTCCTGTCAGGGTCCGTTCGTGCACATTGCCAGTTTGTGTGCTGCCCTCCTCAGCAAGTTCATGTCTCTGTTTGGAGGAATCTATGAGGTGAGTTCTTCTGTCAGTGTGTTCTTCCTCACATGTTTACTTTTCACTGTGTTTTTCCACTTTCTCTAACAGCTCCAATGAATTCACAGTTCTTTACTGGTTTGAAAGCAAATGCAAAACATTTAGATAGATAATGTGTTGTTTAGTTATTTTTCTTTTTTTTTTATGTTACATCCCATATGCTCTATGACCTTAAGGCTTTAAATACAAACACTATCACACAATCATTATAAACCATGTTTCTGGTCTGCAGTAAGCATAATGTTAATTACTGGCTTTTATTCTCCATGCCAATATGTTACCAGAATAGTACACAGCATATTAGTTTTAAGGCAATACCTGAGTTTCAGTACAAATATCAAAATGCTAACTAAAGCCATATTTTATTATACTGAAATTGCAAATAAAATATCAGGAATAGAAACAAAGAACTAATCTGAATAAGCATTTGATGCCAACATTTTTTTGACACGATCCTACAGACACATGTTGGTTAATGCCGCATTTGCACCTTTTATATTACACATTACACTTTTTTGCCTTTATTGTTTACTTCTAATGTTTTTTTGTGTCTTAAAGTATTGTCTTATTTCGTCGTTTTTATACCTCAGGGAATGCTGTCTAAATTTCATTATATTGTTTCAAGTAGTTTTAAATATTCATACTGTAGTTTCTGTGTATGTGTTTGTTCTAATTGCTAAGTATACAGACAGTATTACATAAAATATTCAAAAGTCCACCTCTGAATAAGCCTGGATCAATCTGAGAAACGTGACATCTTATATTTAGATCTTCTAGCCGCTCTAGAGAAAACCTCCCTCAACCTTTTTAGACATTTTGTCAAAACATCAACTCAGCCATGATCATTTTCTTAATCATCAAACATTGATCAGTTTAGCAGGCAGGGATCTTGTGAAGCAGCGCCTACAGGAGGATTCTGTGAGAGAAAAAAGAAGAGGAAGGGAATTTGATGAGAGGTGGAATGAAAGGGGAAAAGAGGCTGACTGTTTTTATAGAGATTGAAAGAGAAAAGAGAGGAAAGGGGTTAAAGAGTTTAAGAGTGAGAGCAGGTGGAGTGCAGGAGAGAGGGATCAGAGACGATGGAGGAAGATGAGAGCAGGACCTTTTTATATCATTTTTTAAACTCTGTGTTATTTCTGTCTGGTCTCATAGAAGTTTGTCCCTCTATTTATTCAGCTAAAGAAAGTGAATTAGTTTCATCCCATGTAAAGTCAACAACCCATTTTTATAAATGTTTATTTACTCTGTTGTTTGTTAACCAATTAGATCTTCTCCACCTTCAAAACCAAGTTTGCCCAGAGAGAGAGAGAGACGCAGAAATACAGATGAAATGTTCAGTAGTGAGAGGGAAAAAGATGCAGCAAGAAACAAAATCTTTTTTTCTCCTCCTCCTCCTCGTCCTCCTCCTTTTTTCTTCTTCTCCTCCATCTCCTCCGTCCATTGGGAGAGGAGTCCTTTAGCTGAAGGAAGGCATTCTTGACTCTCATCTCTCTCTTTTCTGAAGATGTGAGCACCTCTCTTGGGGGATGAAGTGGTGAGGAGATGGGAGTGTTTGAAGGAGAAAACAGTACAGAGGGTAGTGAGACAGAGGGGAGAGGGCTGGAGCCAAAGCCCCTGAGGTCCCTGCACTGCATCCACACTATGGCTTTAAATGTAAAAAGTTATGAATTTCACTGTATTGGTAGAAATGTTGATGTAAAGGTCAGTCAGAGTTGTAACTAGATTGTATAGTAAGCCCAAACCATAAAAAATAGCTATAAAAAAGCATACTTATGATCATATAGTGTAACAGTCATCCTCATTGTATCCACTAACCCTCTCTCCTTTCACTCCAGAGTGTTGTGCTGCATTTTATGGCATATTAATGCTGAGAGTGTGTGTGTGAGTGTGTGTGAAGTGTCCCTCTCCAGAGTTTCGAGTACAGTATGCTAATGTAGCCCGTGGGCTGTAGAAATCAGCTTTTGTTGCTGCGTGCTTTTAGATAGCGTGCTGTACTTGTTCAAAAGAAAGATGAGCACACGTACACACACACACACACACACACACACATAAACACGTGAGTAATGTCATTGTTGGAAAAAAGGCACACACTGGAACGGATGTCATTTAAACTGTCACATCAAGATAATCCACTGGTGCACACAGCCGTATATAGGCAATAAGAAAGTATCCGTCTGTCGCCTCTCAATCAGTATTGTTTCTTATTCCCATGCTGCCTGAAGGAGCACTGTCTCCTAGGGATGAAGGTAATACACTCGTACATTTCTAAGCATGCTCCACAGTCCTCCAGCTCACAGGTTGCAGCAGTTCTTCACTTAAACGTAACCACGCTATCACACAAGTGTTTATTAAGTAGAGATGTACTCATCACTCATTTAAAATGGTTCTTAGTTCTCATGTAGAGATTGTTACTTATTATGTACATCTATGAACTGACTAAACTAACATGATCCTGAGTAAAAGAGATTGATATATGCATATACAGTACATCACAATAAAGTAATAAGTACATCTACAAAGAATTTTCAGTTCATATTGTAAAACTGTCATTTTTGGAAGGGATGTTAAAGCTAGTCATCCACATGGAATAATAAGAATTGGATATTGGGCAGTTCACATGAATAAAAGTTGCCAAAAACATAACATAAGCCAAAAACTTTTTTTTATTATTCTGAGTTGGCCTCTGTGTTGTGCAACCTGCTGTTAATACGCATTAGTGTTTTTCATGCTGGCCCTGTGATCCCACTCATTCCACACATGCTTTACACTAGGGGTGATGGGACACACATTAAAAAAATCACTTTTGAAGGCTCTGGGAACATTTTTACAAATATAAAACCTGTTTAAAAAGTTATATAAAGAGTAATAATTAACCTTGTTTGCAGTTCAAGGTGTCTTATCACCAGTTTTACAGATATCACATATGGTGGAGAAAATGCTTTTTGCACATGCAGTACCACAGTTGGCCACTGGGATGTATTGGTATCATTGTTTGAGTAGAAACACAACAAATTTTCATTCATTTTAAAAATTTACATTACTAACTTTTTTAATTAAAAAGTCAGGAACAAGCACATGGTTATTGTGGTTTCTAAGATAATGTATCACCACATAGTGTTCAGTCGGTTGTATAACAAACTTATGGATTAGCTCACTAGCATAAGTGCTAGCTCAGCTACCTGTCATGTGACATCCTCCTTGCAGGTCGGTTGTCCATTGAGAGTCTCCCATATCCAGCTTTCTTAATACAGCCACACTTATCCTCCAGTTACTTCCTGTTTACTTAGTTAACTACTTTTGGTGCAATGCTACACATTACTATAATTATTTAATGAGATATTTTTACGTTTTTATTTTTCCAATTGATGAAGTAAATCACTCGTTTAATACTATCTGGTAGTTGAGATTAAGGACTGTGCACACATACATGCTAGTAGAATTATGAACAGCTGGAGCAACAATATAGAACTTCTATATTTTGGAACTTTTAGATAATGTCTGTTGGTTTGAACAATGTGTTGAGTTTTTAAGAAGTTGTATTCGTTGGAAGTAGTAGAAGTGTTCCAGTCCATAGACAACATTTTGAAATATTTATTTAAGATGAACATTTTTGGCAGTGTAAGCTGTTTCTTGACCTTCTATTAAGCTGTGACCATCCGAATGTGTGTGTATGTTTTTGTGTGTATGTGAGTCAGAGAGGAAGATGTGTGTAATCATCAGTACAGTATGCTAATCAGACTTTCACACTTTAAGTTTGTAAGTCTGGGATAAGCCACTGAGTATACAGTCGAAAGGAAACACTTGACACACACACACATACACACACACTAACCTCTCTTTATCACTGCCATGCTGCTTGAAGGAATCCAGTCTCCTAGGGATGAAGGTAAGTAAATTCCCATGATGCACCGTGATTCTCTACCCTGCAGCAGTCATGCAGCTCATCATTTTCATTTGTTTTTTTCCCCATCTGTCTGACTGTGTGCTGCACTGCAGCTGCTCAACTGTTGAGAGCTTCATTATGCTTACACTTTTTATTAAGACAGAGAATTATGGAAAACAAGAATGGATGGAGGCTATTTGAAAATGTTATTTAAAGGCTGTTTAAGCATGAAGCTCCTTTGTCAGCTTTTGTTTTTTTTGGTGAACTTTTTTGCTTCACCTGTTTCTTTTTTTAATGAAATAGAATAACTGTGCTCTGAACTGCCTCTTGGTGAGGAAGTCAGCTTTTGTCATTAATTTAGAGAAATTGTCAATGTATTGTATGTTCATTGTGTTCTGATTGATTTTCAGTCTGTGTGGCTAATTAGTTAATTGGCTCAGTACTGACGACTGAAGTGTAACCATTCATTTGTGTTTCTGTGTTTCAGAATGAGTCGAGGAACATTGAGATGCTGGCAGCAGCCTGTGCTGTGGGAGTGGGCTGCTGTTTTGCTGCCCCCATAGGAGGTGAGTCTCCAGAAAAATATATAGAAACATAACTCTAGTACATTGAAGGGTGTATGATATTTAATTTATCATATGTATAATACTAGCTGCACATCATACAACAAACAATAGCACATACTGACATTTATGTTACTCAGAGGGGATATTTTATATAAGGCAGTATCTCCTTTTACAACTCTCATCAGGTCATGTTAAGTTTAGATCTCCAGTCATGCTAGTAAAAGACACAAAGCTACTTATAGTCATGGAGGTTTCCAACCAGAAGTGAGTTGGGGAAAAGCGTGTCTTTACATATCAGATGGTCCTGTGAGGTTTTAGTATCAAAAAATTCCATTTCTGTTACCATTACCAACCCAGAACAAGTGTCAAGTTAGATGCTGGGTAACATAGTTAGTTGTAACAGCACATTGAAACTGTTAGCAGGTATTGTTATACAACATAAACATGGTGACAACAATCCTATATGTCTGAAACAGTGAATTCAACTCATGTAAAAGGTTACTATTAATCATTTGTGGTAAATGTGAACCTTTGGAACAAATGATACATTAACATAATAATAACAATGTGGCCAGTTTATTACATTTAAGTGTGTGTGTGTGTGTGTGTGTGTGTGTGTGTGTGTGTGTGTGTGTTCGTGTGTGTGTGTGTTCGTGTTCGTGTGTGTTCTAGGTGTGTTGTTCAGTATTGAGGTAACATCCACATTCTTCGCGGTGAGGAACTATTGGAGAGGTTTCTTTGCTGCTACCTTCAGTGCCTTCATCTTCAGAGTACTCGCTGTTTGGAATAGAGACGAAGGTGAGGCAGTCATATATGTGTGTGTGTGTGTGTGTGTGTGTGTACCTACCTATCTATTAAAATATATATATACAGAAGTCCAAGTTTTGGTGGTTGATTTAAAATACATTAATCATTAGCAGTATAACCAGCTGAAGAAGTTCTTGCAGCTAAAACTTTTTTCTACTGGGGCTGAAAACTAACAACAGTTTTCACAAGTGGAAATTCAGACTTTCAGCCAATCAGATATCTGCTTTAGGATTTCCAGTGTTATCCAAGATTTTTCTCCAGTGTTCTGTTGACAGGCAGACCCTGTCTATGTGACGTTACAATTTCAGCTCAGCCCCTCCACAATGAGCCAAACTTTTAGTTTACTTCTCACTCATGATCTTCACTTTGGGACAAAAGTTGAACTGCTGTAGCACTTGTAGAATAGAGTGCATACCTTACACCTTGTCTGTGACCTTGACTTATGATTTTGGTGGTGGTTTTGCCTTACTTAGTAACACTTGTGTTTTTTAAAAATCTCCAGAGACCATCACAGCCCTCTTTAAAACCCGTTTCCGGCTAGATTTCCCCTTTGACCTCCAGGAGCTTCCTGCCTTTGCCGTGATTGGGTAAGTTTTGACTGGTTATTTACCAGTCTCTGATTTCACACACACATATGGTCAATGGTTGGGAACATCATGTTTCTAAATTGAAAAAAAGCAAAGGAAGGTGAACTCTCAGCTCTTCAGTAGGAGGATAAAAACCAGTCCAAGGATTTTTCACAGCATTTTTAACCATTAACTTCATCTTATAAGCTATTTTATAAAGAATGCTCTATTAGAAAGTAGTACAAATTAATTCAGTCAAATACTGGTATCAAAATACACATAGGTTTTAGATTGTCATAAAAATCCGTAGAAACTTCAAATATGTTGAAAGACTTGTGAGTCATTGTTTTTACCTGTCAGGATGTTTTGACAGGTGTCCCCATTCAGCATGACTGCAGCATGAATTCAGATTTTTAGGAACTCCTCTCACTGTAGCTTGTGAAGGTATTACTTCAGGGTAGCCTGTGTGAGTCACTCAACACGGATAATTCAGCCAGCAACAGCCGCTAGTGCACTGAGGGATGTCTTATTTTATCCCACTGTAGCCAGAGGGCTGTTTCATGGCTGTGAATGAGACCACAGGCTCCTGGAAGGAAGCTAGTGGAGAGGCGGGAGGGGTTCTCTCTCCCTCTCTCTCTTTCTCTCTGATGAAAATACCCCAGAGGAACAAATCCCTTTTCTCTCTTGTCTTTATCTTTTAGCTATATTTTTTTGTCTGGAGGTGTTAACACCCCCTGCTACATCAATGACTTGCACATACTGTACTCTTAACACTGCCCCCAAAGACAGAAGCAGTGCGCTTAGCCCTAGTTTTACAGTGCGCTAGAGTATATGTGGGCACTGGCACATTTATTTATGTGTGTGTGTGTGTGTAAGTGTGTGTGTGTGTGTGTCGGAAGGAGATGATGTGGGAGAGCATCCGCGCAGTTTCCATCTTCCTCTGCCAATAGCTGTCAAGCGGGGAAAGTCGGTCAGTGTCTCAGTTTGTACTGTGCTACATGCTGTCAAGTCAAGGGCACGTCTTTGAAGAGTCACACGCTATTCTACTTACTGTTTACATCTGCAGGATTTAGGAGTGATGCTCACTGACACAATAAGACTTGATTTCTGTACATAAAACACCCAGTACAGTAACTTTAAACTACTCAACAGGCAGAAATAGTGCATTTGTTAGGGACTATTTTCAGAGGTGGACTGATTCACATTTGGAGCTCTCGCAAGTATTTCCAGCAGTAGGATGGTATGTGGGTGGTTTATTTAAAGTACACTATCAATGCATGAAAACTAGAGTTTATTCATGGTGTCATAATGTGACTCAATGTGTTTTTAATAGTTTTTGGACAACGATGCAGCTGTACGTCACAGAGGAATAAGATCAGGGTGTATACACAGAGAATACTATGTGTATATATATGTATCATCAATTGATTGTCTTTTTATTTTGTTGACTATAATACAAAAACAGATTAACAGCAGTCTTTTTAGGTTCATACTGAGGTATTCATTTCAAGCAAGTCCTGAATGTTGGTCTGCAGCCAAATGATTTTTTATGTTTTCATAAAATAGCTTTTTTCCTAATTGCTTTCAGTCATTCTTCCAATTGATTTATTTATTTTAGCGGATTGAATTTGCAATGCTGAAGCATTTTGAGGGATTAATTGAACTGGCTGATCAACAGAAAATGAGCCAACAGCTTCTAACTTTCACATATTAGGATTTACTGCTTTTCTTTTTCCTCTCAAGGTATTTTAAGATGTCACCTTGAGTTTCGACTAAACAATGACTTCATGAATCTCAAAAAAGTCTGATGAATCTATACTGGGAATAGTCCTCAGTTGCAGGCCAGTTTAGTGTACTACACTGGCCTAACTGAGACACTTTACCTTACTAGAGGTAAACCTTAACCCTAACCTTCCTTGGACTCAGACACAGTACCCCAAATCCTAGTACTTTACCAAAAACCTCCAATCCTAAAGCTGAACCACTCCACGGAGAGAGAACATCCTGTACTTTTTAGGGCGGTAGCACAAAGAACACAAAAAAAGGCACAGATGCAGTGTTTTCCTCGGCTGCACCACAGGGGCAAAGACTCACTCATCATCATGTTCATTATTTATTCAGAGGTATTTGACGGAATTAATAATGCAGCAAGATACATTTATAAGCACTAGGTTGTCTGCGTAGCTGTCTGAGTCTATTCTTTCTCTATACCTCTATACTCTCTTCTTTCTTCCCCTCTTACTGCCATAAAGAAGGCTCCTACTGAGCTTTTAAATGCGCGCTTATGTAAACCTCTTTCTCCGCTTTGTCTCTGACTCCCCCACACATCCCCATTTAACTGTGTGCGCTCTCTTAGCTGTAATTCCCTGTTCATTTTTCATCTCCAGTATGTTTCCTCCTTCTCAGTGTGGGCCTTTGTTTTTTTTCTCTGTCATTTATTTGCTAGTTTTTTTCCCGTTTCTGTGTCAGTGTTGTCAGAGTATTTTTATATTTTACGTCAAGTACAATGTGAGAAGTGTACTGTACTGAGTTGGATTTGAATGAATGTATTCTAGTCTCAATTTGATTACTCAGGATGACATTGTGTGTGTGTGTGTGTGTGTGTGTGTGTGTGTGTGTGTGTGTGTGTGTGTGTGTGTGTGTGTGTGTGTGTGTTTACCTCTCTTTTCAGTATTGCCAGTGGTTTCGGTGGGGCTTTGTTTGTCTACCTGAACCGTCTGATTGTCCAGTTCATCAGGAAACAGAAGGCCATCAACAGATTCCTCATGAAAAAGTGAGTCTGACACACTGTGATGATTTGCTGCTTTTAAAAAAAAAAAAACTTTTTATTTCACTTGGACCGCTACAGTGTTTTTTTCAATTTGTCTTCAGGCCATATGGAGCCAAAAGTTTTTTGGCTTTGATGTTGACTGACATTAAAACTTTACAGAAGTTCCGGTTTCACTTATTTTTCCTTCAGATCATTTTCTTTCTGCTACTGTCTCTGTACATTTATGGAGACAACCTGGAATTGGAACCCTTTTTTTGGGGGGGGGGCATTTTTTCCATTATTGGATAGTGGGCAGTGAAGAGGCAGATATGAAACACAGGGACAGAGAGATTAATATGACATGCATCAAAAAGTGGAATTGAACCAACAACATGTAGCATGAACAGTAACCATACAGCTACCAGCTCATGCAGTGACATTAATAATAAATGATGAGTTGTTTCACTCACTCTGGTACAGTGTCAACATGACATGCTTTAGCTGATTTAATGCAATAATGTTAAATAAATCTGCAACATTTTACACTGTAGTATAGGGATTAAAGGTGAACTATGTAAGATTTGGCCAACTGCACCAAACAAATAAGTCGCAGTGGTAAATTATCAAAGTGCTACACATATCACCTCATAACACACATTTCCAAACAGGCGTTATTTGGATAAACTGACCACATATTGGGAATCCAAGTGGTTACTTTCCCGCCTGAGAAAAACTTAAAGCTTAATAAAGTCACATATTAACAGTCCTACCACAAAACCTGAAAAATGTATGAGTAGCGCTACTTTTCCTTCTGACTGGACGCTACAATGACTCACTATCCCCCTTGAGGTACAAAGTTGTATGATGTGACAGGATAGGCCGAGGCTCACTGGTTAGCATGCTTATTTCAGTAGATATCTGTGACACACAATACATACATCTTTGACATAACATCACAGCTGTTAATCCTTCACATTCTGTTGACAAATTTAGTTAATTTTTGAAAGTTTTAAACTGAAATTTCTGGCCAAATCTTACGTGCACCTTTAAGGAGTTAAAGTCTGTGTAAAGTAATAATAAATATGTGTTCTGAGTTTGACATACCACAGAAAAGTGTGTAGTTCACCACCCTGCCAAATTTGAATGATTAAAAAAATCGCCAAATATATGAAATTAGGCTTCAAAGTTGTGTATAAAGCATACAGTCTATGGTATAAAGCAGTCTCTTTCTGTGCTCCCAAACGCTGTGGCAGTGCCCGCCGAGTTCGCTGAAACCCCGCCCCCTACCAAGTGTCACCTGTCAATCAAAGTCACCTCTACCAGAAAAATGGACGCTACTTCTGAGAGCTTTCTGCTGCTAACTCAGCTGCTAGCTCGGCGGCTAACTCGGCTACTAGCTCAGTGGCTAACTCAGCGGTTAGCTCAGCTGCTAGCTTGGCGTCTAACTCGGCGGCTAACTCAGCTACTACTCATGTAGTAGTAGTAGTGTGCGCTGAATGTATTTATACCTCTACAGCAGCAGGGGCGGGTTTTGCTAGCACAGCGGTGATTTTCAGACCCGCCCACTAAATCCTGAACACAAAAATCTTGAAACACAGTTTGTGAAGCCTAGCTCCACAATTCAAACTTAAATGGTTGAAATGCTTTTTACACCTTTTTTAGAAATACATTTATGACCTATTTAATGTGTTTAGAAGAAAATGTCTGAATTCACTGAAAACACGGTCTCTAGTTTTTACCAATGAGCTCATGTTAGAGGCCTATAGCCTATAGTGATTTATTTATTTTTTTCTGTCTTTATTAATGTCTCTGTCTGCCCTTGCCCTGTCTGTCTCTCAGGCGTCTGCTGTACCCAGCGCTGGTTACTCTGCTTGTTTCCACTCTAACATTTCCCCCTGGCTTTGGACAGTTTATGGCTGGCAAGGTAGGTTCCCTCCACTACACCCATTCAACATATGCTATTAATTTTTGATACACACTGCATTGTAACCATCAATGGACTGTAGTTCAACAATATGAAAAAAAGCCTGTGACATAAGGGGCCTTTATTCAGTGTGTGTTGTGTTTCTGACTGGTACTGTACATGACATCTGCTAGTTAAGTATACTAGTATAAGTTTTAGCAGTATAGTAGTATATAACTGATGAAAGAGGACTCATTTTTATAACTGAAATGAATGTGATGTCTGAATTTAACCCACAGCATCTCTCCACATGATTTATATATATTATATATATCTGGTTTTGGTCTGTTTGGAGCAGCTGTGTAATTGTAAAGTTCCATAACAGCCTGATTACCATTCATACCAGTGTGTAATTGTTATTTAATACTCACAAAACAGGTTCAAATGATGCCTATGAGTGTTTGTTTGTACCATTTTGTGTACACTGGAGACTTGAGTATACTGTCCCTTTTGCTCCAGGGACAAGTGTGTGTGTGTGTGTGTGTGTGACTTGTCTTGTGTGTGTCCCCCTTCATCTGTCTAATTATCAGAATTAGAAAAGGAATATTCTATGCACCCCTGGGCTTTTATGTACACAGAAAGTACACACACATACACACTCACACACACATTCCCCTTTGGTTTGGATTCCTAATGAGAGAGGGTGAGTCAGGCTGCTAAAGCTCTAAATCTGCCTACACTGACACACTCCTGTTCAAGGCCCTCTCTGGAGTGCTCACTCAGAATTTTGTATCTCAAATCCCTCTGTCTTGCTCTCGTTCTCCTCAGTCATCATTTCTTCAGCGTTTAGAGACACTATCACCACTAGTGTCGACAGCTGTTCCCGCTTTAAAGCTGAACCACAGATGAATTTGTCTTCTTTTACTCTCCCTGCCCACTTTATCTGAAATCTTCAGGGACATCTCTCTATGTACTTTCAACACATCATCCACCCGTACAGCCATGATGTTGTTTTTTTTATTTTTTTATCAAGTTGTGGTGTTTACATTCATATCTCACAAAGTCAGATGCAGGGCAAGTTTTGAGTACGTTTAAGGCCTAAAGGAAGGAATGAATATACAGCACCATTTATAAAGTTGCGAGGACCTATTTCAGATGCCTTTGGTTCCGGAGGTAAAAGTCCTTCAGTTGACAGTGTTACATGAATCACTTCTACGGCTTGGATCCCCGTGAAACTCTCCTGGTTAAATCATGACTACAAAAGATAAACAACTATTTTTTTTAAAAACTGGTGTGAAAAGAACTGTTTGGAAATATCTTGTTTTATGGTAAAAGTCAAAGCTACAAGTGTGTGTAAAGTAGATGTGAACTATAACCCCCAGTTTGCAAACTTAAAATTCTGCCTGGCACCATGTTTTGCTCTCAACTGCAACAATGAAATGTTCTGAATCTGCTAGCACCTGATTCATGGCTCTGATTGGCCTCTTCTCCATAGCAACAGCAACTGAAGTTCAAGGGTATTGTAGAATTTTGATCCATCCGCCATGCGCAAATCACAGGCAAAACATGATTTCTCACACAGAAAGCTGAAATAATAAAACTGTTGGTAACAAACACCTTTGTTCCTAACCTTGAGGATACTGTGTAAAGAAAAACAATAGATAGGAATATAGAATAGGGAACAGCACTTGTGAAACCAGTGTCTCCTGCCACTTTATACAATGTACTTGTATTGCACAATTTACCTCTACTCATGATGTCACTTCCTGTGGCCTGTAGCTGACCCAGAAGGAGTCTCTGGTGACATTACTAGACAACCGGACATGGGCCAAGCAGGGCATCGCTGAGGAGTTTGACTACATCGGACATTCCCAGGCATGGAAACACCCACAGGTCAACGTCTTCGTCACGCTGGTCCTCTTCATCGTCATGAAGGTAGGAGTCTACAGCTAACACAATTAAAAATGTCAGAGTTGGAGCGCTCTTGTAGCCGAGTGGTTACAGTTTCATACCCCTTTCTCTCTGTTCCCTTGTTTCCTGTTGGCCTCTCTGCCACCAACTGTCCAATTAAGGCACAAAATAATATCAGTAATATAATATAAGAGTTAAAAAAGATGGTTGAATAAGATTAATATATGTAATGTACTTATAAAATCAAACAATAATTCATCAAATACAATTCAATGCATATCAGCCAGTCCTGCAGTTGCTTGTATTATATGTGGTTGTCCGTGACTGAGTGATGAAGTTACACAATCTGGCTAGACTGGCTGAGTGTTGGAGTTTCCCCATTGGCTGTTGCTCTATCAAAATGAATCAGTGCAAACAGTTTTCTATCACGTCATCAGGGGTCCTTTACAGCACTTCTTCTCATAGCCCTATTAGCACAGCACAAGTATTACCTGGGGACTTCATGCAATTTAGAAATAACCCCCCACATCTGTGTTTGGTGTGTCGCTTTCACATGTGATAAACTCAAAACTCAAATTTACTGACATTATTCCCCTGAATATGCGTGATAATGTTATCACGCATATTCAGGGGAATAATGTCAGTTGCTGTCTGTCATGTGACAGCAACAGACACACACCAGCGTCTCTGCGTCTGTCTCCTCTAGCTGACAGCGCTGACAACAGCCAGCAGGAGCCTTTGGACCAGGACATAATTCACATCTCAAATAAACCGCATTAAACATGAGTCTTGCAGGTAAAACATGAGGCTCATGTAGCTGTTATATCAGTTTTGTGTGGGTGTGCTTGATGTAACTGCAGCAACTGGGCAGAGGTGTTGTCAAAATGTTCTTGTATAATTTCCACCGCAGCCAACACATGAACATTTGAAATCCAGGAATTCACATTATGGACACTTCCACTGGCTAACTCTGTAACATATTGGCCACAGTTTTGCACACCCATATACGCTCCAGCTATATACGAGGTGTTGACCTAGTCTCGTTATTTTCACCTCTACATTTTGTATATTATAAATCCTCCTTATACTTCCCTCTTGTATTGTAGAAATTGTGCTTGTACAGTATGTGAAATGTAATGTATCATATGTGTTGCTGCAAATGTAGAGGCTATAGTAGCATTCAAGTTAAAGGAAGGTTATGAGGACAGTGTGCATTGGACCCTAAATGCATTATAAGTTGGAGGCTTTTGCCATTTTTATTCAATACTGGACTAATGGGAAAATATTGGAACTGAGCCCATCTTCTCTTGTCACTGGTAAAGAACAAAAAAAGACCATGTATTTTTTTTAATGGCCTATCTCTCACTCACTGTGTTTCAAAGTTATGTTCCCTGGAGGCTATTTAAAGTTTTTGTCCATTTCGATGCTATATCACAGAGTAAGAGAGCTGATGGACTCATGTAAAAAATTATAAGGACAGAGCATATCTTTATGCCTCAGTATTACACTTTATGCTGCGCAGGCCATTTTAAATGACTAGGGCCCAATCTGCCCTGTTTTCTTAATAAGAAAGTTCAAATGAAGGAGTGGAGTCTATCTAATTTCTCCTAATTTCTAATGGTCAGTAGATAGTATGAGTTTATGAGGACAAAAAGAAGAAAGTAACTCAAATTAATACCTCAATCCCATTCTTGTGAACGTCTCAGGAACACCTTGAGGGAATTTCTTCAAGTTTGGTACAAATGTCCACTTTTCAAGTATGAACTGATAAGATTTAAGCGATCAAGTGGTAAAGTCACTGTGACCTCACGCCCGTCCCGGTATCGTGAACACAGTATTTCAGGAACGCTCGGGGGAATTTCAAATGTCCACTCAGACTTGAGCTGATTGGAATTTGGTGGTGAATTTGTGACACTAATCTCAGGGCCCACCTTGAAGCTATGGTGATAATCAGTGCTGCTAGGTTGAAAATGTGTGTGGAGCATCCATTTTTAAGAATGTGTAGCCTCTTTAAAGAAACAACTGTAAGGCGGTATTTTATTAGTTTTCCGTTAGCAAAGCTGTTTAAATATACTTTCTCACCAAAACATATCCTATAGGCCTAACAAATGTATTGAATGGATTTACTTTTGATTGAACATTTGCAAAGCTGATTTAAAAAAAAAATTAACATGCATTGTGTTGTTCATGTTTGCTAGCTAGCAGCCTCTTCTTCATTAGCGTTGTTGGCTAATTACTACGTTATCGTGCGTTTTTGGCTCCATCAGCAGTCACTCCACCTACAAACTCACCTTTAACTGTGTTCAAGTGTTACAAACTAGATGGGGGCTCACTTATAAAAACATTGCTCCATAGCACTACTAGCTTAAAAACTTCACAGGGTACCTTTAATATAGAGCTGACAAACAAAGCTATACAGATGAATTGTAGTCTCTATGGTTTCAGTGTAGCAAGGGAAGGTAGACTAAACGCTATGATATAAAGTATTGAAACCAAAACACTGCACTTTTAGCCTCAGTGGAAAAAACAAGCTGAACATTTACTATACATTCATTTTTCTCTCATAAGGGACAATACTAAGGTCTTGTCACCCATCCTCCTGTTTGCCATTTGATCTCAGTGATGAGAAGAGTCTGAGCAGAAGTTTGGGAGCCCAGGTGAACTTTGTGCCCTACTAGCTTTCCTGTAATGGTCTCTGTTTAAGAGCTGCTGGAGGAGAGTACTGCTTGTGTTGTGATTAGATTGGCTTTTTTATGTAACCTTTACTTCTGTTCAGTTGAAATGAAATGTCCTTTCCGAATACAGAAAAACAGAGGTTGTAAATCTCCCCTCACTGCATCCAGCGCTGCACTCGTGTATTTGTGTGTGTGTGTGTGTGTGTGTGTGTGTGTGTGTGTGTGTGTGTGTGTGTGTGTGTGTGTGGCTCTGCTGTGAGTAAGTGAAGCACACAAAAAAGGGGCCCGCAAGAGTGGGTGCAGAGTAAAATGATGCTATGTGTGTGTGTGTGTATATATATATATATATATATATATATTTATATAACTGTGTGTGTGTGTGTGTGTGTGTGTGTAGGCGAGTACATGGCCAGTTGGCTGCAGGCAGGGTTGGGGAAAGTATTTTGAAATCAGATTTTTCAAACTATAACTATTACTGTAGTTTTGTCAACAAAAGTTACATAAGAAAGAAGGTAGAAAAGTTGGTAAAGAAAGGAATAATATTATATTTCTACATTCATGCAATATAAAACCCTAATTGTAAAAGAATATCCCAAATGATAAACATTTAATGTGAAATCAGTGGACATTATACTGAGACTATGTTGCCTTTGAAAGAACAACACATTCTCCATGTTATATATAAAACGTTGCATTCATTAGCAATATACACACTCATGCTTCATTTACTTTGCTCTGTTATGACCGGTGGCCAATTATGATGAAGTTAACAAACTTTTAAAAAACAACACTGCACTTTTTGTTGACTTTATGACTCTTCTCTACTTGTTGTACTTTTAAACACTCCTCATATTCTCATAATTTAAATTTATGGCCACTAGCCACAGCTAAGCAAAAGTTATAAGTTCTCCCTATGCATAGATTTAGTTTACTAAGTTTTTAGTACTAAGTTTTGTGATAATAACTTAATTCTAATGGAATCATTTTGAAGAAAAACAAAAACATTATTTTTAATTCTACCACCAGGAGTCACCAAAGTCAGATGTTTTTAAAATCCTACCCATAGGGGCTTTAAACCCAAACCAAATAAACTGAATTTAGGAAGAAAACAAATACTTCTTGAATAGGCTAAATTAATTAGGTTAGGTATACTACACTATAACAACAAATCATTTCAGAAAAAACAGCATCCACAGATAAGTTGAGCTATATTACTGCAAGGCAAACTGCTCAGCACAAACGTGTTAAAAAAACAAAAAACAAAAAAAAAGAAGCTGTGAAAGGATTACCCAACAGTGACCAGGGTCTCCAGTTTCAAAGTTATATAAGCACAGAACTGATGGTGTGACAGTCTATAGTGCGGTAACGGCAAAAAACGGACTCACTGTCTCTTTGTCATTGTTTCTGTACAGTACAAAAGAGAACGTCTCTGTCAGCGTTTTGTCCATCACCATATCTCAAAAAGTGACTGACAAAAACCAATTTTGATTACTTTATGAAGCCAGCTCTACTCAATCAACTTTTCTTGATGAAACTCTCCCGTCCATCCGTGCGTGTGTGTGTATGCATATGTGTGTGTGTGTGTGTGTGTGTCAGTCTTATCCTCCCTCTGTCCTCTAGCACAATGGCTGTACTGTATTCTTCTCAGTGTGACGTCCAACCTCGTGTGCGTGTCCATGTATAAGTGCCTTCTTTGCATGTACAGTACAGGGCTACCAATGACAGGTGCAGCATTTCCTATATACGTGAGGTGAGAAATGTGCAGTAACACACACACACACACACACACACACACACACACACGCTCATTTAAATCACCCACCTGCACAAATCTCATCGAGCTGCTCTCAACATCCATCTGTGTCCATGTAAAGACTCATGTCCTCCTTCTCTCACTGGCACACACACACACTCACACACTAGCATCTCATATGACACACACAGCATTCAAAGTGAGGCTGTAATGGCTCCGTCTAATTACAGTCTTTGGTTTTCTTGGATTCAGCCTGGTGAGGGGAGATTGCTCTCTCCTTCTCCTGCTTGGTAATGAATGGTTCTTTTATCCAACATGGCAGCCATCTTGTCTTGTGGCTCCTTCTTCAAGTTAAAACTTCACGAAGGCTCTTTATCCCAGCTGTTAAACTTTCGAAAGTAAAAGGTACAGGGAGGGTGTCCTTGTCCTCGTGTTAGCAAATAGAAGCTGCTATAAATACTTTCATCACATGTGTTTTTGTACTGTACTAAACAGTCAACAGTGTGTGCCCTAATTGAAAAGACAAGTGAGATATTGCATGTTGAGATAGAGAGCTGTGATACTGCTGAGAAAGTGTTTTTTGTATTTGTAGCACACCTGAAAACACACACACACACACACACACACACACACACACACACACACACAAATCTGCACCAATTTGGCTTGCTTTGTAGTTAAATGCTATTTTTAGTGGTGTGCAATAATGCATATCAATAGCTCTGAGTGAGGTGTATGTTTATTAATATAGGTGTACATCTGTGTGTGTGTGTGTGTGTGTGTGTGTGTGTGTGTGTGTGTGTGTGTGTGTGTGTGTGTGTGTGTGTGTGTGTGTGTGTGTGTGTGTGTGTGTGTGTGTGTGTGTGTGTGTGTGTGTGTGTGTGTGTGTGTGTGTGTTTGCCCTCCAGCTCAAGTGAGTCCTCTGTTGTGCGTGTGTGTGTGTGTGTGTGTGTGTGTGTGTATCAGAGTGACAGAGAGCTGGCAGGACTGTAATTGGAGTGGGAATAGAAGAAGGGCCCCTGGGGGTCCCTAGAGGCCCCTAGGCGATAGACTGTCCTCTGAATGTGACACACACACACAGAAGCACACAGGGCTCCCAGATGACTGACAAATTAAATAGAGTACAAATGTCCTGGATAGTGCGTCACAACTGATACCGTTGCCCTGAGTATCCTTCACTTCTCCATCTCCATCACTTACCTTCACTTATGTTTCTCTCTTTAAGTTCTCTTTATCCTTGCGTGTGTGCACCTCAGTCTCCAGAGTTTTTAGCTTTTTTTTCTAAAACTAATATGTTAAATTAACTCAACAATAAATCAAGATGAAATTGAGACCCTATAGAGGCAGAAAGTACAGGTGTTAAGCTGTACCGCATAAGCTTTGACCGATGAGTTTTAGAGGTCCAACGCTCATATATTTGTATGGCAATCACTCATACAGTAGAGGACTTTTTTGACCGTTCACTACACCCCCCCTCTGAAGAATTGTTGTCCAGTCATAGCTTAACAACCACAGCAACTCACTCATAAGAGTAATTTATATATAAAAAACATAGGCCTATATGTGAAGAGTTCGGAGGGTGTTGTCTTTTATTTTGAAGTTTTCCAAAACTAAAAAGACCAAAGCAGAAGTGTAAGGAATAAACAGGAGTAAACAGTGTTTATCTGCACTAATGTTAGCTGCAAACATTAGCATGTCTGGCTAACTAGCTTATACTGAGAACAGTGTCTGTTCTTCCATTGTTGAGTATTTTTCCACTGTGTTAGCTTTTTATTGATTTACACTCCATAAACACACCCAAACAACATGGGTGTCATACCAGCCACCGTAGTAATAAAAATAAAACATAAAAACTATTTACTGTAGCTAAACCTCTGTTTTGCTTGTCCCAGTGGGTAAGCTTTAACAGCCAAACAGTGTTATGTTGTATTGAAATATGAGTCTGATCTAACTTTTCCCAACTTTTATAGCATAAAACTAGGACTAAGTACAATCTACATTGCAATAAAAACAATGTTGTTTCTTTTTTTCATGCCTTCCACATAATGCAGGATTAGTCTCTTTCAGCACAATATAACAATGTAATGTAATATAACAATACAAATATAATGAGTGAGCTGGAAACATCAAAAAGTCAACCAGAGACAAAAGTTCTAATCAAGTATTGAATAAAATGTGCTTGTGGCAGTTACAGCTGGCAAAGAAATGATGGTTGCCAGCTAGAAATACACATGTCTGAAATCAAGGACCTGTTAAGAAATGGACCAACTAAGAATTCTCTGTAGTAATCTAATATCTTATTGTAGTAATCTACCACTGTTATCGCTGTAACCTGCACTTATGTCATGTTACAACAGTAGCTAATGTGGGGCAAGCTTATCAAACTATCTAGCAGTTCCTGGTGCAAAATTCTCCACTAAGAGCAAGGACTGAAAAGATTAAAATTAAACAGATGATAAAACATGTTCATGCATCCTTCAGTGAAATCAAAACCATTTCATGTTATGGGTTTCCCATAGGTAATCAGTGTGGTATTGATCAATTATATGATAAATATGCTTTCAATCTAACTGCAGCACATCGATTGCTTATCTGAATTATTTTACACAAGGGCAACATTCATCTGAACTAAACCTGCATCTGCTCTGTGGCTTCGTCTATTCCTTCAGTAACTTCAAGTGCACGGCTCCACAGAAATTGCGATGACATAAATGTATTCATCTGTACAAATTATACAAAAATAACATGATGCCAAGGATACGTTGTACATTTCCCGGCGGTGTTCATCAGTTTCTAATTCTCAGAGTCAAAAGTAGTACATTCTTAACATCTAAGCAGTAGCAAAGGAAATGTTTGCATTGCCCTGCACATTACCAATGAATTAATGATTTGATGTTGTTTAATGAGAGGATGATGTAAACGTCAGGGAAGCAGTTTTACCTGTCAGACACCTACAACAGTAATCACCATGGAGTCTGTGCGTCCTATCTACCATTCAACAAGTTCTCTTAACAACAAATTAGGTCAAAACAACCCCAATGACTCGTCTAAAAACACTAATATAATACTCAAATGTGTATTTTCTGATGTGAACTCTGTAGTCAAGTCATAGTTAAACCTCCTGTTGTCATTGGACCAAAATTGACTCAAGGACAACAGGCCTTAAATGAGTCATGATTTCATTTAAATGAGGCCTATTAACTATAATTTCCAAAAATATGTGTAAAACCTGTGGTAATAAGTTGGAATTAAGTTGGCTACAAAGGTCCAATGCAGAATTATGTGATATTTTATACCTTATGCTTTATAAACAGTCTGACCAGGCCCAGGTACATTTTGACCTGAGAGGACAAAAGTTGCACAGTCGACAGGAAAATAACAGAAGGCTTTAGAGTGCTTAATTGCCATCATTGTTAAAAGAAACAATGTTAGTGCTTAATTGCCATCATTGTTAAAAGAAACAATGTTACAGTTGCTGTGGTTTATCTGGTGAGGACAGTCTCTGACCATGTGCTGATGAAGAACTGCATAATTGAACTGACCTAACCCTAACCCTGAGATATGAGACATTGTACATAAACTTTGATGCTCACTAAACAGCCAATCAAACATTGCAGCATTTTTCTTGTTGATTGTGCAGATTTGAGTTATAATATCAAGTACTTTTAGTAATAACTGGGTTCCAGATTTAATTGATGAGAAAGAAAGTAAAGTCCATAACTGTCTTCCTCTACACGATTACTGTACATGTGCTAATTGTCCATTGAATGACCTCAAACCTGCACAACAACTTCACTACATCTTACAAATCTGTCATATCAGTTTAATTTTGGTTAGTAGCAGCTTTATTAATCCCGGTGGGCACAGTCTTCGGCCATGTGCTGATGAAAAACTGCATAATTGAATTGACTGAGGTATGGGAATGGGACAAAACTCTACCTTTGCATAGACTTTCACTCTTACCAAACAACCAAACTCTGACCAGTTGACCAGCTGTAGGAGAAAATCTACAATTGAGCACATTTAAGTCTTAATATCAAATAGTTTGAAGTAAAAACTGGGGTCCAGACTTGATTGTCAAGAAAGAAATGAAAGTCATTGACCTTAATACTTTACATAACTACTGTATCTGTGCTAACTGTCTATTAAACCACCTCAAACCTGTACATTACAACTATTTTTGGTTAGTAACAGCTTTATAATTCCAACAATGAGTCATACCTGCAGTGAGACTAGTAAGGTATCCTCAATAGAATATCATGATAGCGTATTTTCCTTAAAAGTTATAGTTGAGGAAGTGTTATGTACAGTTAATAAGATGGCAGTATAATTAGTAAAGACAATGTGTTCCTTCTACTCAATTCCTATATGAGCTTCATATCTGCTGTTAGGCATTTTCTAAAGGCAATGATGCAAAACATTAACAGCCATCAAAAAGATTTGTTGTTTACTTTATCTCTGCATGTGAGGCTCTGACCTAATCGTTACATTCAGCTTCGTTGCTCATTAAGTTCTCACATAAAGCAAATTACTCCCACGCTATGATCACTAAACCACATCATCGCTGCTGTTTAATGGCATTGTTACGAGCCTCGTATGTAATCTGTAAAACCTGGCAGGTGTCAGAGAATCGTTGAATGTCTGAGACCTTTTTGGCGACCTTTAGCTCAAGTGACGCTAAAATCCAGTTAGAATGATTAAAAGCAGATGGTAGTATCTTGGTACAAACCTGCTAATGTCTACTGATGAAATCCGAGTTACACATATTGATTGAATTTAATTATTTTGTGTTCTAAAATAGTTGGGCCCTAAAGCAGCTCTATAACTTATAAGTCTCATTAAGGCCACCAATTAAAATTCATGCGGTTCATTAAGTCTTATTCGAGTGGATTTTAATTCATGTTGGAGGCTTTCTTGTTCCCTTTGTTCATTTATTTTTAAGCAGTTGCGAGTTTTAAACATACAGACCAATAAAGGCTCGACTTGGCGTTCTTGCCTTCAGGCTTCCGCTCCCTCTGATGGTTAAGAAGTCTCCCTTCAGTTCGAGGTCAGAAACCCTTATAAATTTTGATGGCCGTGCACTACCTCTGAGACGTACACTTAGTAGATTACATTAGATTAGATTAGATGAAAAATTAATGATTCCTCAGAGGGGGAAAGTGAGTCATTGCTGCTGCAAAGAATGGGATACCGAAATGGCAAGGAGGATATAGATAGTCATTGAGCAAATAAAGGGTCCGGAGGAATATGTTCGGAAATGCTAATGCTTCTCATCAAAAACAATCAACTCTCGATTATATTATCGTGCCATCAAGCATGTCAGTCTGAAAAGTGCTCAAGGGATCAGGCACGGAATGTATCCACTGGCTTTTATCCTTTTACGGGTAACCTTGTAAAGTCCAGCAGGAGGTGTTCCAGCAGGAAAAGGGAATTATGAAAATGCCCACCTATTGAGTTAGGCATCATATCATGCTGATTCTGTTGGTTGAGAAGGATTAGATGAACTAAGATTGATGTCTTGTCTGTTAGGTTTTAGCCAAATGGTCAGTTTTCTCTGTAGGTTGCTGCCCACTGAGATACGTGAGCAGACCTAATGTGACGTTAACCATATTGAGAACTAGACTGTCTTATCAAGAGACTAGAGGGAGCAGAATGAATGTTACCTTGACACACTTTCCATTAAAGGTTGTATAATTCATACAAGTGAATGAAACGGCACATTTTAATTCTCTTCTATCACATAAAGGGGCACACTCCAGGCAGAAATGTTTTCAGTTGATAAAGACGGCGCTATAAACTGAGAAAGTGCATTCAGTTGTTTAAGTAATGGCATGAAATCAGTGTGGCGTCACCTCAGAGGCAAACAAGGAGACTTTACAAGGCTCCAGAGGCATTGCATTAACATTCAACAGAGACATCTCCAAAATGTAATCCGTGTGATTTCTACACAGTAGATACATCAGCTTGTGGGGCACAGTATCACCAAAACCCAAAAACATCACTATTATTTCCTAGAAGCAGCGTGATGCAGAAATACATCTCCAATCAGAAGGGACTGTTTCTTTAATGACCATTAGTCCGTCACCTTGGCAACCCCCCCCCCCCCCCCCCCCCCCCCGAGCCACCTGGAGGAGGACCCTTTGACGACTGTAACTTTGCAGACAGTGAGCGCATCAGAGCGGTTGCCATGGTTAAAGCCAGCTGTTCTAAGAGGTCGGGGGGGAAGAAGCTGTCATATTCACCTGTGTGCAAATATTAGTGTTGCACTCTTATAACGAGTAAACAAGCAGCTGGTTTAGATCACACTGTCATCTGCACTCAGTAGAGCAGCTGGGAATGTGTCTTCAAGCGTCCTCGTCTCTCATCTACTCGACAGTGTATTGGATGAAAATAGCATCTCATTTTAAATCTGAAAAAAAGCTGTTGATATCTTAAAAATCTTTAAGGTAGTTTTTGTTAATATGTAGATCCACACTCAGACACCTTAACAATAGAAACATGAAACAGATGACAAAATGATGCATCACAGTCACTATCTGGTAAGGAGAGACACAGCTAAGTCTCAGCTCGATAAACATCTGCCATGTCTCCTCCTGCTCTCCACTATCACCTACAGCCCAAGCATAGAATTTATTTGATCTCATTCACGTTTTCAATTACTGTTGTCAGATGATGATGTTGGTGGAGGGGAAAAAAAGAGTGATTCGATTCGAACAGTGACTCCTGCGCTGGGACGTGAGTCAAATCACTGGTTTATGATCACGATGTCATCAGACAAAGTCAGACAAGTATGGGGTAATGTATAGCAGTTTGGCGGTTATACTGACATTGAAAAAAATGAGTGATCACAGAGAGGTTTGGAAGTGACAGGAAGTTATCATCTTCTTCACTGTTCCATATCTGAGCAGGTTGATTTGATCAGTTTTTCCTATAAACAGTAAACATCTTTCAAAAAGCTGGATTTTGCAAACACTGGCTTAAAGGACAGGTTCACAGTTTTTTAAGTCTGTCGTCAGGAGCCCAAATGAACATTGAAGCATGTTTTTCTTGCTGTAATCATTCCTCCTGTTCATACTGACCATGAGAAGATCCCTTCATAATGCACTTACAATGGAAGTGATGGAGGACAAAATCCACAGCCCTCCTTCTGTGCAAAAATCAATTTTAAAAGTTGATCTGAGGAGCGCTTTGGTAGCCAAACGGTTAAGGCGCATGCTGCGTAATCACAGTGGTCCCTGGTTCGATTCCAGTAAGGGACCTTTGCTGCAGGTCATTCCCCTTTCTCTCTCTCTGTTTCCTGTTGGCCTCTGTGCCATGAAGCTTTAGCCGTCCAAATGAGTTAAATCAAGTCTTCTATGTTAAAATGTTAGTCTTTTTAGAGCCAAAATCCCTCGTTTTGTTACTATACTTCCCCCACACCTTAACAGGGAAACACAAAGAGGGAATTTGATGCTAAGAAGACTGTAAATGTGTCAGATATCCACTTGATAAGACTAACTCACACTGCTGAAGCTCAATAGAAGCTTGTATTTTGTCCTCCATCACTTCCACTGAAGAATAATAGTGAACATGTCCATTAATGTAGACAGAGTATATGACTCATGAGTTGTTGTGTTTGCACCTGTAAAAAAACACATATTGTTTTTTAGCTCTAATTAATGACCTGTTAACACCATCACTACACATTGCCATAGAGGTGCTCTAGAGTTAAAGATAGGTTGTTTTTCATTATTTAGCTGCAGCTGTGTAGACATACTCTCAGTCTGTAATTTGATTAAAGTAATATAATACATTAAAAACCTACTTTGCTCACAGTTTTACTTTGTATCTAATTTTCTATATTTTCTGCCTCATGATCTTTTCTATTTAATTTAAGCAGTAATGACTACAGGAGACTACAGAATGACCCTATTTTCTAAATGAGACAAACAAAACACTTCACAATATTTTTTACAAGCAATAATATAATTCAGCAGGTGTCACATAATGTTCTACAACCTCATAAAAAACTAATTTCAAAAGTGATTTTTATATATATTTTACAGCCATTGTTACACACTGTTATGATCCACTGTTGCTGTAGAGTCTTCAGTTCAGGTAACAGCCAGTTTCACAGCTAACTGTAAATTTACAGCTGGATTAGATTGTGTTGTTATCAGCTCTGTGTGATGATGTGTCCCACAGCTGCACCGAGACACACACTCATGTAGTATACTCTTCAAGGTTCGTGGCCTCTGTAATAAAGTTAAGCCTACGTTATGAGTTCCCAGATCCTTTAAACCTTTCTAGAAATGATTAAGGTTTTAAAGGCTGGAGCTGAGAGGAAGTGAAGGAGAAAAAAAAGAAAAAGAGGAGAGCAGGAAAGACAATCCAAGACAAGTGTGAAGAATGATTCCTGTGACTGTCTTTTTTTTCCCCCACGAGGCCTATTTTGTGTGTTCACATCTATAACTCCCTGCTTGCCCGCCTGTGCTCGTCTCCGAGTCTCGTCGCCAAGTCTGTGTCGCAGTGTGTGTGTGTGTGTGTGTGTGCGTGGGCATGTGTGAACACCTACGCACATATGCCTGTGTGTGTGTGTGTGTGTCGGCTTCACAGTGCAGGTTGTGAAAACGGTGGTGGCGACGGCGGCGGCGTAAGGTTACAGAAGGAGATCCATTACTTCACCATGGCAGCCGGCCTTAATTACAGCTAACTATAGACAGAGCGGAGGGAGCGGAAAGGAGAGGGAGAGGATGGGAGGCATGGAGGGATGGAGAGACAGCGTAATGAGTGTAATTAAAAAGTCTATTTGAAACCGTGAGATTATTACTGCGATGAGGTTTGTGTAATGGCTTGCACAATACTCTCCTTCTCTTAATTTATGCAAACACTGAGAGTCGCTAAGTCTCAACTTTCTTTTTCCCTGCTGAAGAAATGACCATGCTGCATGTGGAAGTGTGTATGTGTATCTTAATATTGGCCTTAAATTAAGTTTGGTGGAAAAAGAGGAAAAGAAAAAAGTGTGATTTTGAGTTGAAATGAAGAAAAAGTAGCAGTTAATCATAATGATTGATGATATATTTACTGTAGACTTCAATAGCACTCTTATTGTGTAGAGCTTCACTTAAAAACTAATGAGACGTCTAATTTCTGTCTCCAGTATCAGCTCAGCTTTTTCTTTCCAAAAATAAACACACCAGCCGTATAGCACTTTATGTGTTGATGAACGCACACCTGAAGACAATACTCACACCTTGTCACCGGTGACATTTCCCTTTTTTCTTTCTTTTGTCGGCCAATCGGTGGCGCCCTTTCATTACCCGGAGGTTCATTTCAGGGTCTTTTGTCAAATGAAGAGCGAAAGTGATAGCTCAATCTTACCTCAGCAATACGCTCCGCACGGCTGCCCTCTCTGGATTCAACTTGGCTATCATTGAGGGCCACACAGGACGGCACCCAGAAGCTAATTGAAATGCCACCCTCTTCTTTCTATTTATGTCTTTTCTTTATCTCTCCCTCTTCTTTCTTTCTTAGTTCTGGATGTCTGCCCTGGCCACCACCATCCCAGTCCCCTGCGGAGCCTTCATGCCAGTATTTGTGATTGGTAAGTGTGTGTGTGTGTGTGTGTGTGTGTGTGTGTGTGTGACTAGATGCATGTGTGAGAGAGATTTGGTAGAAATATGTTAATCTGAAACATGTATGCAGGTTTCACATTAACAATTTTACAGGAAACAAGAAAACGTTATGAACCTCTCTAAACATAAAATACTATTTAAACATTTTAGGAAATACACTTATTTGCATTCTTGTTAGCTTAGCTTAGCATAAAAAGTGTAAAGAGCTGTCCACCTTTCAGCACAGACAAAGCTTAATAATTAACACGTTCAATGCCATTTGTTTAATATGTAGAAAAAACAAAAAAAAAGCTAATTTAGCTTCAGACCAAGCTAAATTAGCTGTTTACAGTCTTAATGCTAAGTTAAGCTAACCATCTTCTAGCTGTAGCTTCATACTTAACAGGCAGACATGAGTCTAACTCTTGGCAAGAAAGTGGATTAGTAAATGTTTCAAAATGTTGAGCCATCCCCTTAAAGATGCAGTGCGTAAAATTTAGTGGCATCTAGCAGAACATACTTGGACAGAAATGGAATATAATATTCATAAGTATGTTTTAATTAGTTTATAATCACCTGAAAATAACAATTGTGTTTTCATTACTTTAGAATGATCCCTTTATATCTGCATAGGGAGTGGGTCCTCTTCCACAGAGGCCTCCATGTTGCACAACCATGTTTTTCTACAGTAGCCTAGAATGGACAAACCAAACACTGACTCTAGACAGGGCCTTTTGCGTTTTCTTTTTCTTTTCTTTTGTGCGAGTTTGACGACCACCATAGGTTCTCCTACATGCTTTTAAAGTGAGTTTAAGCAGAGGGGTATTCATTTGGTTGCAGTCTGCAACCTCACCACTAGATGCCACTAAACCCTACACACTACACCTTTAATTCAACTCAAAAGTGTACTGAAACTTTATTATACCACCACTCTTCAGTGTTTTTCCTCAAAGATATAGTTACTGTCTCCAAATGTCAAATTAGAGTTGAGGTGAGAGTAACTGTTGAATATCAGGCTAATAAGTAGAACCCTATCCTGTAGATGTGCAATAATATCCTGATCATTTGCAGTATTATCCATACACTTCACTATGTATAATATAACTGATCTCATTCTGTTTTTTATACATCTGTTTTATACTATTATTGTTTGTTTTTATTTATTATTCAGACAGTAATGTGTCTACTTGTCTTCAGTGTTTATGTTACTGTACGTACCACTTGTGGCACTTGGACTACTAGGTCTCTATAACCTATCACAAGAAATAGGAAACACAGTTGCCTCTGTAGAACAGAAATACAGTAGAATGGTGTCAGTAATTACTGTTCCCAGCTGAAATAAAGCTGAAAATCGATGGTGAGCCTGTTTCTTTGTGCATGCGTGCGTGTGTGTTTGTACTGTAGGGGCAGCGTTTGGTCGTCTGGTTGGAGAGAGCATGGCAGCCTGGTTCCCAGATGGCATTAACACAGATGGCACCATCTACCCCATAGTGCCAGGAGGCTACGCTGTCGTGGGTGAGTTAAAGACACATTCATGCTACTGTGATTCCCTCACTTTTCTCTCTCAAATGTGCTCTCTCTTTTGGTCTCACTTACACTATTTTGTCAGGTTTACAAATCAGTCTTTACAAATCAATATTTAACTTTTCATGCCAATGGTGTAAATGGTGCCAGATTAAAGGAGACGCAGGATATTAACAGCCTCAAATACTTCCATAAATACATTCAATGGCCGTGCTAGACTTAATAAGAAAATAAATCAACAAATAAAGAATTGCCTACAAAATAACTCAGACACCAGCTGGCTTCCACAGCTCGTAGTGCTGCTGTCAGATGCTAATATCCTATTTCAGGAGTTTGGAAGAAGAAAATGCAACTTGTTGTGTAATTCAGAGCATCTGGTAGGAAGTGATTGTGCTAAAGTAGTTTGCTGTTTGCTGCAGCTTCTCAGAATAAATCAAGTGTCACAGAACTTCTCTGTTATGTATGAAGACTGAACAACAGGATATACTTACATGAATAAATAATAGAATGAGCTGAATAATTTAGAAGGACAGTAAATAAAAATCTTGTATTATTTATTTTTCCTCCAAACTATCAATACAATAAAATACAAAAGTTATATATCTTATTTTGCCCTTGCTGTATTGGTTGAATTATTAACTCCATCTCTTCATTCATTATGTGCTGGTTTGCTTTTCTTTACTTGTCTCTGATGAGATAATGAGAAGGATCCGTCTTCTCTTCCAGTTCTTACCTCAGTGAAACAGATCACACAACTCTTTAAATGTAGTTTTGGACAAATTAGTATCAAACAAAGAGAGCTAATCTCTGCAGCTAAGTCAGCCCTTCTTGCAGCTGTTTTATATTAAAAGCACCTTGCTTTTAAAGCCCCCGGCAGAGTCTGAGCCCTGTTGGATTTTTATGTAAAACAGTGAAAGTTATCAGTACAATGCTTTTGATTTATTCAGCAACGGAGCAACAGATAAAGAAGTTTTGCCCCCTGAATCACTGCAGAGGATTTACTCTGAAGCCGCTGCAGGAAATTTCAAGTTTCGTTTTACATTGGCTTAATTATGCTAACTACACTACAGATTTTCAGTCCTGACGGCAAACTCTTGTTTTGTGGAAGCTGGAACCACTCAGGCGTAGAACACACGTCCCTCTCATTATGAAATTACCGATAAGAAAAAAAAAGCCCATTTTCTCCATTTTTGCTCTAGCAACATTACCCAAATGGTAAGAAGATAATGAGCCATTCAATGCTAGATACTGAGATTAAAACAAAAGGGAATGTGAGCAGTGAGACTTTATAATCAACTCAAATTGATTGAAGGCAAATAAAATGATTCTCTTTTCTTATTTAATTCATCAGTTATTCATGTAGTTAATTATCCAACTTAGATTCATCAAATAACCTTAATTACATTCATGCTGTTAGGGACTTTTTATGTGTAAGAATAAAGAAAAAGAGATCCAGTAAGCACGTTGTTTAATATCTCTCTCAATTTAACTTAATTTAATTTAATTCAATTCTCTTCAGATTCAAATAAGTTTTACTAACATGACAGATCAGAAAGCTATATTGTCAAAGCAGTACAGAATATTATCAACATTGACATCATTGCAAATAAATATACAATATCAACATGCCAAAAATCTATTTATCTATTTATCTGTCTATCTAAATATCTATATATCTATATTGTTATAAGGTATATGAATTGTGCTGCTAAAATGTTAAATGTCAGGTTGTAGTCAGACTTATAATTGATTTTTAAAGTGGTTGCTAATATTACCCCCCCCCCCCCTTTTTTAAACATAAAAACTAGGGATGCTCCAATTGTGAAATTGTGCGTTTATAACCGTTTTTTTTTTTGATGTTATGATTATGTTTTGTTGTAATTCCACAGGGAAACAAATAAATCATTGTTAGAATAAATAAATAAGTGAATCATTTTAAAGTAATACAGCTGATCATTACGCTATCTTTGAATGAGCACAAATTCATGAAATGATCTTTAATAACTTTCACAAGAAATTCTTTTGTTTTTCCTTTCTGAAAAACAACTGCTTCAAAATCCTTTTAGCCTGCTATACAATGACCTACTTAATAAGAAGAATGTTCTGTACTTCCATAGCTACTGCAGCTACTGCTGTCTGAGTCTGACCGCAA
Source organism: Scomber japonicus (assembly GCF_027409825.1). Classification (NCBI taxonomy): domain Eukaryota; kingdom Metazoa; phylum Chordata; class Actinopteri; order Scombriformes; family Scombridae; genus Scomber; species Scomber japonicus. The sequence continues at coordinate 8,521,564 of NC_070583.1, forward strand.
ATAACCACAACATCAGACACTGGCCTTGACTCATTTGATCTTACTTACAGTCAACAAGGGGAATATCAGCCAATAGAGACATTTAGCCAATATATTAGTACACCCCTAATAAAAACATGAACTTAACACTTTTAATGTTTTAATGCAGTTAAAACATTTAAAACTGTATTAGCTGCTTTTTTGTCATCGATACTGCACTTGGTTTATCTTCATCACTGAAACTTGTGGATCATCCAAACTATCAAAAGTGCCATGGTATTGTCCTTTCTCATGTTTACCAATAAGAAAAGACTTAGCATAGCATGATGTTCTTGTCCTAAAACAGAACAATCCTTAATATATTCCAGCTCTTTCCAACACCAGCTGTCCCTTCAGAACCACGCCATTCCCCTCTCTACTGAAGTCCGTGTCTAATGAGATGCGCTGTTGCGATTCCCTCCGCTACGCTGTACTTGTTGACAGCCGTGTCGCCGGTTATGTCACCGATGCAGGTTTTGGCGACAGCATCGGCGGCTGTTTTTCTGGGCTGCTGATGTTGTTGCGGTGCTCTAGAGCTGGTGACTCAGCCCTTTATAGGCCTGACGCTCTGATGAGCCTCTTTCATCTCACGGCACAGCTCGCTCGCTTTAGGGACTAAACGTTAGGACGACGGAGGGAGCAGCAGCATTTATTTGAGGAGGATAGACAAACATGCACAGGCTCAATTAAGTTACAAGGAAAAACAATGAAACGTGCCTTTCTACACTCTCTCACACGCCTCCTACACCGTCTGTTCCTCTCTCTTGGCTTTCATTCTCTACTGTTTTTTTCCCCCCTCCTGTGTTCATCTCATTCTTTGAATTGGACCCATCCATTTTCCCTGTTGAGCCTTCACTCTCTCTCTCTCTCTCTCTCTCTCTCTCTCTCTCCCTCTCCCTCCCTCTCTCACAGCTTTTATATTGCTGTTTTCACAACACTTTATTGGGGCGGGAGAGGGGGGGGGGGGGGAAGAGAAGATTTGGAAATATTGAAGTTCCTTTCAGATTGAATTAGCCAAATAAGTCGATTTTCGCCTCGTGGGCGTGTGAGAGGAGACTGTGTGGAGAGGAATGTGAATTTGGTTTGTCGGGGTAGAGAGTATAGAAAGGAGAGAGAGTGCTGGGTCTGGTAAAGGAAATTGATAAAAACGGATGACGACTCGGAACCTTCGAGTAAATCGATTTCCAAAGAAGCTGAAGGGTGGGTTTTTGAGGACTGAATCAATAATGCTGTGTATACAATATTCTGTCTATATCAGTCCAACCAAGCAATTTCTAGTATTGAACTGACTTTCACAAATATTGATAGAGTATGTTGGTATTTTAGGAAAACAGAGCCACAATTTCTAAACTGTCCTGGTGGGAATAATATTGATGTACATACAACCAATGATCAGAATAGTCATTTTTCTAACTTTTAAAGCATGTTTCTATAATGTTTTTATAATTTAATTTGCTTTAGGTTATCTATCAGTGATCTGACAAATAAAAGTGTCACCATGCATCTTTTATTCTTGATGACGTAATGTGTTTCAACTGACTTTTGGCACTATCCTCCACTCCTGAGCAATTCAGGTTCTGGCAGCTCAGGTGAGAAGTGAGCTTTAAAAGTGAAAAACTTCAGAAACCAGATCCCTTGGTATTGATCAATCCTTTCTATTATATGCTGCGTGGTAGTAAAATATATAGTTTATAGCTCTTTGACCTCATGGTAATATTGAACTGTTTTTTCTTTTGATGGATGGTGCCCTTGAAACTCCCCACAAACCTCCTCTTAGCTCTTTGTTCTTTTACTTTAAAGGTGCTGCTGCCCTGTCAGGAGCGGTCACCCACACGGTTTCCACCGCAGTCATCGTGTTCGAGCTGACGGGACAGATCTCTCACATCCTGCCGGTGATGATAGCGGTGATCCTGGCCAACGCTGTGGCCCAGTCCCTCCAGCCCTCACTCTACGACTCCATCATCAGGATCAAGAAGCTGCCCTACCTCCCGGAGCTGGGCTGGGGACACCACGAGTACGTACAGTGGACCACACCAACCCCCACTAGCACACACTTATCACATGTTACACTGCAGCAAGTCTGATCTACACTGACCACACGGTGGAAGTAGAATGTCAGCAGCTTCTGTGCTTCATCAGAGTTGACACTAGACAAGTTGAGACCGAGGGCCAGCGCTCAAATACCAACACAAAATCAATGAATAGCATTAAAGTCAAAATAAAAATAGACTTGAAGCTTTAAGACTGCTTTAGTGACCACTCAGTCATCTACTGTGTATGGAAGATTAAAATCAAACCCAATTCACCACTAAAATGAATTAAAATTAGACAACATAAGAAAATGAACATAGATCTATTTATTAATGATTTCATTTCTATTAATTGGGAAAGGTACCAGTTAATACTAAATGTTCAGAATGCCTGGGACTTCTTACACTCTGAGTTCACTCAAGTAGTCAGCAAGCATGCACTTAGGAAAGGATGACCACTGACATAATGATAATATAATGGCATAATAATGCAAGGGGGGCTAGGGGGTGGGATTGGAGAGTGGGTGCTACACTTCCATATAAGCGGCGCCACTTGCTTCTGCAGTCTCCACTCAGTACATCACAGTGAGGAATGGAGGACACTACTCACTTAGCCAATGTTACTTGAATAGCCTCTTAGCTGTTAATGTGAAGTGTGGTAATATTGAGGTATAAAAAAAAGATGTCCATGTATCATATGATAAATCCATATATAGACATGATGATGTTGATAATTAAGTTAATGTACGATAAGTCGATAATTATTGTGACAGGCCATGAAATTATGCCGTAAAATTAAATACAAGTGACATAAAAGCGATAGAAACGTATCGAAGAACAACACTAAGACAATCTAAAACCCCACTTAATGCCTTCGGGGCAATGATGTTCATCACACACCACGAAAAGACAGTGACAGACTTGGATGGAGGTGCCTGGCTCCGCAGCTCAGCCTTACATGACTTTTAATTGCCTTCACTCCCATTAATAATTTATAGCAAACCGCACAACACTGAACCAGCTGCCGGGCTTCCTTTGAGCTCAGTTGAAACCACACAGAAGCACTTTTCATTTAATTGTTTGGAACCGTTTATTGTTATGGATGTTGGCAAATCATTAGGTGGAGGTAATAGTTCGGATGCATCATTCACAAATTGGGAGTAATGAGAAAAAATCTGATTTCATCCTCCATCTGTTCATCATTTTCTGTGCCCGTTCCTCTCCGTCTCACTACTAGGGGTCCTTCGCTTTCTGCATCAGCACCTCAGTTGACCCTCAGTCTCTCCGTCTCTTCATTATTCCTCCGTCAGCCCCATCCCTCCTGCTTTCTTCTCCTCTGTCTCTCCTTATTATCTACCGGATCCTTATGACCTCTTCATCCCATCGTCACTCTCCTGTCCCCTCTGAGTGTGTGTGTGTGTGTGTGTGGGTGTGTGGGTGTGGGTGTATGGACAGAGTGTAGGAGAGAAAGGAAAGAAGCTGTGTGTAATTTGAGCCACCGTGTTTCAAATGAGCTGTTGCATAGTGTGTTATGTCCTTCTGTGCTGATTACATAATGAAGCAACACAGACACACCAGCTCCCAACGCCTCACAGAAGTATTATCAGCATGATGATAACAAATGAATTTAATTGCCTTAAAGGGAAATTCTACTTTTATTACAACACAGATCTCATTTCCATAGGTTTCAGCCATGGATTCTATTGGTTATGACAATATTGTACTCTCCATGTTAATTGGTGAAATCTAGGAATTTGGCAGCATCGCTAAAAAGTCTAATGAGACAAGAAACATGAGATGACTTCAACATCAACTTTATTTATGTAGCACTTTAATCCTTACATACTGTTCATATTCTGAGTTATATTTAGTCCCTATACAAATTCACATTCATAAATTCACCACCAGTCATTAATACATGTTTGATCTTCTGGGAAAAAAAGACGTTGACAATCACTATTTTATATTCAAGTACATCATTTTATAGAATATGAAGATGATGATGATTTATTTATTTATTTTTTAATAAACACAGGTCACACTTGTACATTTGCATATATAGAAATGTGTGTCAGCTGCACACACACAATTTTAAAAATGTACTGTATACTTTTTACAGCTCTCAATGTAAAAATGGGTCTAAATTGACCCTGAACAGTATGCACAGGTTAAACATGCTTTATACAGAGGAACACAATGAAGAGAAATCAGAATAATGATAAAAATGACTACAACAACATTGATAATAAAAGTACATGGTCATATAGAGAGCATAGAGCACATGGTGTCAACAGCACAAACCTACTGTATAGAGACTTGAGGTGATTAATTCATTAGTATTTGTTATTTGTCACAGTTTAAAGCGAGGGAGTAGAAGTATGTTTTTTAGGTGATTCTTGAAAGTCTCAATAGTAGGAGGGAGGAGTTCTACAGCTTTAGTGCAGCGATAGAGAAGGTCCTGTCCCCCATAACACTTCACCCATAGCAACCTGTGGACAGACAGACACTAACACCTGGTTAGACAAACACATGAGTTAATCAAACTTATTCGTCAAGAAAAAACAAACACTGTGCATTGGATTTTGGGTTTCAACTTTGACCTGCTGTGGTGTCTGAACATAAGAGAGGTCTTAAGTAATTGATACCTGCTGCAACACCCCTGAAAACCTCAAAATTAAATTTGAAGTCACTATTAAATCGCAGTGCCATGTCTTATGTTTAATAATGAATGAAGATACCAGTGCTCTTTGTTAAAAGATGGTCTGAACAGGTGGAAGCTCAAGTGAACAGAAGCCACAGAAAACCCCTCCTCTCCTCTCCTCTCCTCTCCTCTCCTCTCCTCTCCTCTCCTCTCCAATCTGCATGTATCACTTAGATTTTATTTATTGTCATCAAAGATTTATTTCCTCTGGCTATATATTGCCTCCTCTGCAGTAACCACACAGCAGCAAGCAGGTCTACTCACTGCTTTTTGCATGTTGAACAAGTTCAGGTCAGGTCAAGACCTGTAAAGATAAATGCAAGGGAACGGTTTGTTTCCAATCACAGTAATTACTTGGATGAGTACAGTGTTATCACGACTGACAGACATGGAGTCCCAACTTATTAAAAAATAACATCCAAATTATTCTTAAACTGTCTGCAGGTGTGTTCAAATTAATTAAATATTCATAATTGAAGCTTCAAGTGAATTGAATTACAAACTGTCAGGAAGACACGAGAACTCTTCTGTGTGTGTGTCTGTGTGTGTCTGTGTCTGTGTCTGTGTGTGTGTGTGTGTGTGTGTGTGTGTGTGTGTGTGTGTGTGTGTGTGTGTGTGTGTGTCTGTGTCTGTGTCTGCCTGTGTCTGTCTGTGTGTGTGTGTGTGTGTGTGTGTGTGTGTGTGCAATCATTAAAACATGAAAGAATCATCAGTCACCTTCACACAATCAAAGACCATAATTTATATTCAAGAATAAATACAAAGTTTCCAAATGTTAAAAGTTGCCCAGGCATTGATGATTGAGAAACTGTGTGTGTGTGTGTGTGGATGTGTGTGTGGATGTGTGGATGTGTGTGTGTGTGTGTATCAATCATCAAAAAAGATCAAATTATCTATGCATAATGATGTTAAAGTGCCGAGGCATGAAGTTGATTGAGAAACTGTCAGGAATCCCCCTCTGTAAATGTGGGTGCGTGTGTGTGTGTGTGTGTATGTCATTCCAAACACACCCACTCACACACACACATAATCTCCTTGAATCATCCATATTTAATGACACACACACTCAACAAACTTCAGTCGCTGTGCAGAAAGCTCCGACTTCTCTCCGTTCTTCATTCACTTTCATGCGTCTCTGTGCCTCTCACCTTGCTCTCTCTCACACCACTCTCCATCACCCAGCCTTTCAGTGTGTGTGTGTTAATGTGTGTTAGTGTGTGTGTGTGTGTTGTATTACTGCAGCATACGAGAGCGTAGGAGGCAGCTGAAGGGGGGTGGGGGGGCACTGTAGGTAGCGTGGCCCCCTCCAAACTGAATGTGTTTTTCACTCAAACTGGAAATTATCCATCTCACACCCACGCAACCGTCCACCCACACACACACACACACACACACACACACACACACACACACACAGGAATACTTGTGTAACACCTTCCATGCAATGCTCACATATGATCGAATGTACATTTGCTCACACACACACACACACACACACCCACACAGGGAGAATTGGATTTTTTATCTTTTATTTCTGTATAGCTTTTGCAGATATGAACACACACACACACATAAATCACATATATATTTCCACACACTACAGACATGCTGTTACCCTCTGCCTCTCTGTAATCATACCCAGCAGCACATATGAAACCTTTTTCTCCTCTCTCCAAATAGCATCTCTTTTATTCCGACCTGACTGTCCTCCCTTCTGATGGCTCCGTCTTCAACGTCTGAGTGACAGAAGTGTGGGAACAATTACATAACATCACCCCCTCTCTGTGTGTGTGTGTGGGTGTGTGTGTGTGTGTGTGTGTGTGCAGCTGTTTGTTTCTCCGTCTGTCACTCTTTTGTTTCTTAGCATTTCATAACGGCCAATTATAGATTGTTGAATTGTCCGTGGCTTCGCTGTTGTCCCTGTTCATCTGACAGCTGCAGGAGATGATCATATTTTCTCCGAATCATTAGAAGCAACCTTTTGATTGGCCTCCGCACCTTCTCCCCTACACCTCTCTCTCCCTCTCTCACATACACACACACACACACATAAATATATATTCATATCAACACCCGGAGCCTTTTTCATTCCGCTCTGGACAATATGGATGATCTATAAGCTGGGATTTATAACCCTTATAAATCTGTTTATCTTGCCTGAGATCTTTAAGCCGAGGCTTAGAGCAAGATAGCTCCAACTGATCAAATGTATTGCCCAGCCTTGCGGGGGAGGAAGGTTCAATTAAAAGGAAACCAATCAGATTTCATCAACTGCCTTTGATATCCCGAGGGAAATTAGTCTTGGCAGTGGTTTTGGCCAGTTCAGAGGCATGCATTACGTTATTCTATCACATCCACTAGCAGATTAAAAGAGGCTGCCAATGCATCACAAAGAGGAAGTTTTTTTTAATCATTATTATGTTTTTCTACCACAGACTGATAGAAAACAGTAGTGACTCAACATTTATCCAGTTCAGGAAATCTGTTTGATTTTCTGTTGGTAACAGTAGGTGTCTAGTAGGTGTGCTGTGAGGTAGTCATTGATGTATTTTTGTCTGTTTAGAGCAGAAACAGAACAAACTGGGGAGTAGTTGGGATGAGAAATGACAGTCACCAAGGTTAAAATAGAAGGAGCGTCACCTACAATGTCCCGTGTTGTTCATTAGGAATCATACGCCCTGCAGTGTTTGATTGATAGGTCATCTCTGAGACATGCAGTACAGCAGCATTGAGTATGTGACACCAAAGATGAAGACAAATTCAAAGTGGACTCCGTTCCTGTCAGTCCAGATGGTACACAAACATCAACGCAAGCACTTTGCTGAGGAAGTATTTCTTCTGTCCAAAGCAGTTCTGATGAAAAGTTCCAGCTGGTGGCAGTGATGCAATTTTTCAATGCTGGGACCGCCACAAACCAAATTCCAATCAACTCCATTGAATTGTGGTGGAGGCAGAAATCTCATAAACAAATCTCATACCTCAAAACTTGGACAAAAAATGTCTCTGTGGCTGTTCACCAAGTGTAGTGTTCAGAGGAAATATGTTCATATTGGACAGTACATTTCAGAACTTGTCAAGTGCCCATATTCAGCTGCATTGCAGGTAGTCGTGTCCCCATTACATACTGTATGTAGTGAAGCGGAAAATAGAACTTGACCTATACTGGATGTTTGGGGCTGATACCAATATTAGGGATAATCTTATACAGAATATATACATATACACATTTTTTGCAGTGATGCCTCAAATGTGGTTATCAAACACTTTTTTAAAACTGCATAGAACAAAAAACATATGTACGTATATGGTAAATGGACTTTTCTAGTCTTTTGACCACTCAATGCACTTTAACCTTACATGTCCTATTCACCCATTCACACACACTGATGGCAGGGGCTGCCACACAGTGCCAACCTGCTCATCAGGAAGAAAATAACTCCTAAATTCATACACTGTTGGTGCATTGGTAGCAATTTGGGGTTAAATATCTTGCGCAAGGACACATCAACATGTGGACTGGAGGAGCTGGGAATTGAACTGCCAATCTTCCAATGAGTGGATGACAGTTCTACCTCCTGAGCCACAGGAATTAAACTTGAATTAAGAAAAATGTATCAAATATACATAAAATACTGCCTATATAATTACACAATTTATATTGATACGTATCAGACAACATAAGCTGATAGCAATATATCTGCGATAAGCCGATATTGGCCAATAATATCGGTGTGGATGTCCTGGCGGTGGATGCGCACCAGTCTGACTTTCATACATGTGTAGTCATAAATCTGTAACTGTAACCACAATCATTCCCTAACCCTAACCAAGCCATGTACTTAAACAACCGTAAGCATACAGTATTTACCATACACATATGTGAAAAAACTGGAACTGGCCCTTTTAATGGCATCAGCACTACTGAAGGACCTGTAGAGAACATTTTTATGAGGCTTTGTGTTTAAGCACAGATTTCTGTTGGTCCATTCTCATGGAACTGCTTTTGCTTTATTAGGATCCTGGACCAACTTTTTGAGCCGTTATATTGAAGTCATCAAATTGACTCTGTAGTCCAAGAGAGGTCAGTGTATTGAATTGTCAGTGCAACAAGGAGCGGAGGGTTGGCCGGAGCCTGCGTCCTGGCACGGCCGCCGGGGCTTGGCAGCGGAAACATCAAGTGACTGCTGTCGTGTTTTGCAAGTTTTGGCAAGCTGAGGCAGGAAGAGAAAGCTGAGTGTTTATGACTGGTGTACCGGGGCGTACAATTCTGCTGAGACAAGATCTGCTCACGCAATGTCACCCATTTTGTCCCCCTTCCTATTGTACACATGGCCACGCTGTCAGCGCCGCTAACATCCGGCTGACGTGTGGAACTGTGTAACGTGTTACTGGATTGACCGGTCAGCTGGAAGAAGGATGTGCGGTCAGATAGCGGTTATAGATGCACGCTGAGCGATATTTTCATGAAAACTGCACGAACCAACCTGGAAATCCGTATTTTTAGCGGCATGACTTCATCAGAAATGGTATCATCAAAGGTTTAAAGTTGGTGTAGCTTTTCAAACTCGAATGATATTTGATTTTCCACTAGATCCACCTTTTTTTTCTCTCTCTGCTCAGATATATCCTTTATCCTACTTGATATATTCAACATCTCATTTCTTTATCTCCTCTCCCTCTTCCCCCTCTCAGGAAGTATAATATTCGTGTGGAGGACATCATGGTGAGGGACGTGCGGTACATCACGCTCAACTGCTGCTACAGAGACCTGCATAACGTCCTGCTGACAGGCCACCTCAAGACTCTGGCTCTGGTGGAATCAGCCGGTGAGACACAAACACACGCTGACAGAGAGTGGTTCAGATTTCATTGCACGCTGGCACAGACAGACAGACAGACAGACAGACAGACGTGCACTTTACAAACCAGCACATCTCATATCCTGCTTATTTGTTCTCCCTTTTTAACACACTTGTTTATTTTTATAGAAGATATCCTCTAATATCCCAGAAAGGCCTCCTTATCTCTGGCAGGTTAAAAGGAATTGAGTTATGAGTTTTTCCTCAGCCTATTGCTTTTCATTATAGTATATCATACATCATATATAATACATATGTGGGTATATTTTCAGGATATATTACTATTGCCTATACACCAACCCACCCATACAAGGAAAAAGCCATTACTATAGCTCTCTCTCCTCCTATACGAACATGAAAATTCATAAGCATGCACTGCAGGTATGGCATCACGACCCATGAGTGCTTACACATAAACGCACAGCATTGCACACGCGCTCAATACATACAGGTTTTTATATCCATATCTATATAAGTTCATCATCAAATGGTTTCTAAAAGTTTTGAAGTTTTTAGAATATATCTTTTATTTCATTGGTTTTACATAATTAAGGATTAAATCAAATTTTGAGGAAAAATGTGTATTTATGAGACCCTCTGAGCAGAGTTAATCAGCTGTGCACAGATGATAAAGAAAAAGGGAATACATGCATTATTTCCATAGGTTTTAAGGGTGTTTTTACTAGAATTTATAATGTTAAGAAAAACGTTGCGTACAACTTGATTATCTGTTAACACTAGAGTCAAGAGGTGGGCGGTTAGTATGCCATCTAGTGGTTAGGTTGAAGATTGCAACCAAGTGAATACCCTCTGCCCCCATTCTAAGCACGAACGAGAACCTACAATGACCCCAAAACCTTCTCTAGAGTCAGAGGGTCTGGTTTGTCCTTTCTGGGCTACTGTAGAAACATGGCAGTGTTACATGGTACCTCTGTAGAAGAGGACCCACTCTATATGTAGATATATAAAGGCCTCATTCTAACACAATGATAGCTATTTTCAGGTCATTATTCACTAATTAAAACACACTTATAAATGGAGTCTGTTCCTCTAGATGCCACTAAATGCTACCCAGTAGTCCTCTAACTTCTGACAGTAATGGAGTAATAATTGTTCTCTTTCATAATATTTCGTTCGATGTCTCACTATGGGATGCACGCCTCGCTGCAGCCCTCAGAAGCATTTATCTCATTACGCCAATCCTGATTGGCTGGTGAACGTGTCCGTCCGCCACAGGTAGTCCCATCTACCTTAAATAGCTCATGCGGACGGCACCACCCTCATTCAAACACCTCTTCTCACTCGGAGCATATCTCGCGTCCAGGGCTAGCTAGCTTAACTGTCCATAGACGGATCTTATTTAGCTTCTGTCGCTGGGCGCTACTAGCTTAGGACATTTTTCTGCTTCGTCGGTCACACCAGATCGAACTCAGTGCTTTCCTGCCCTCCACGGCTTGGTCAGCACTGCTCTCGACGCCCCACCACGGCTACTCGAGCACCGGGCATTAGCACACCAGCTAATTCTCGGCTTCTTCACGGTTAGCACACCAGCTAACTGCCTCGGTTCCCTGCCTGCACACCAGCTCGCACGGAATGGAGGCTAAAACCCCTCACACCAGAGGGCACGGAGACTCCGGAGCCAGACTCTGTCGCTGCGGGAATAAGATATCGAGCATGGATCCACACCAGGTCTGCTCGTGCTGTCTTGGGCTGGAACACGCCCGGGCGGCTATCGAGGTCCCCGGCTCGTGTCAACACTGTGCGGTGTTCACCATCAAGAGTCTCCGCAGACGACTAGCCCGCCAGGCTAGCCTGTCTGGACATGACCCCCATCTCTCTTCCGACGGCGCCGCCGTCGAGGGCGGAGAGGAGGTGGGGGTCGCTGCGGTGGCGACACCGGAGGCTAGCGACAGCTGGGGCTCCCAGCTCGAGCTAGCCGCGGTTCCCCCGCTGGAGGAAGACGTCCTGGATTTGGACTATGGGGAAGATGATGATGGCGCCTTGGATCTCCTCATATCAGAGGATGAGGAAGAGGATGACATCTTCATCACGCCGGCTCGGGCTGCAAAGCCCGCGGCTTCCGTCGACTCTCGGGATGGAGATGAGAGTAGCACACCAGCTTCTCCCTCCCCCAGCTCGGACATGCTCGACGTGTGCAAACGCGCTGCTGCCCGGCTGGGCATCCCCTGGCCCGCTGTCGTAGCTGAGACCACCAGATCTCGCTACGAGGGGAAGAAATTGCCCTTGGCCAAGAGCGCGACGAAGCAACTTCTCCCCGTATTCCCGGAGCTGCTGGAGGAGGTGGCGCGCTCATGGAGAGACCGCCCCTACAGCAGCCGGAGCCCGGTTCCCGGGGCCTCGTCCCTCGACTGTGAGGCGATGGAGAGCCTGGGTCTGCTCCGCATGCCTCCGATGGAGCCACTTGTTGCAGCTCACCTTCACCCCCAGCTGTCAGCGGTGTCCTCCCGGAGCCCCAGCCTGCCGTTCAAGTCCGACCGTTTTCAGTCAGCCCTGACTGAGAATGCGTACAAGGCGGCGGCGCTCTCGGCCAGAGCGCTCAATGTCCTCTCGCTGCTCACGGCTTACCAGGCTGAGTTGTGCGAGGATGTTGCGCAAACTCAGGACCCAGCTGCGTGGGAGGAGATACCGGTCATCACCGACCTGTGTCTCCGTGTCCAACGCTGCGCGGTCCAGGCCACGGGAAGAGCGATGGGGACCATGGTTCTGCAGGAGCGAGCGCGGTGGCTCAACCTCGCCAGCCTGTCAGACAGAGAGAAGGACGACGTCCTGGACATGCCCATTGTCCCGGAGGGTATTTTTGGTTCCGCCCTAGCATCGATGCAACAACGGTGTGAAGCCAAAAAGAAGGAAGACGAAGCTCTCAAGCTCTGCCTCCCTCGCAAGCCCTCAGCTCCCTCTCCACCTGCGCAGCGTAAATCCTTCGCGCAGGCTGCCTCCCAGGTTTCGCAGTTCAAAATACCGAAACATCCGAAGCCTCAGCCCGTCTGGCCGCACGAGCTTCTTTACGCGTTCCCTCCCCTGGCCCTGTTACCCCCCACTCTATCCGGAGTGAGGGACCACGGCCACGCGCTGATTCTGATAGCTCCGCATTGGCCTGCGATGCATTGGCTGGCGGAGATATATCGGTTGCTGTGCGCGCAACCTTGGCAGCTCCCGCTGCGCAGGGACCTGTTATCGCAGGGGGGGGGGGCGGTTTTCCACCCGCACCCAGAACGCCTGGCGCTGTGGGTTTGGCCCCTGAGTGGTTCAATTTGTCAGCGGTGGGACTCCCACAGCGTGTGATTTCCACTATACAAAGTGCTCGAGCCTCTTCCACTAGGTCTCTGTATGACTGTAAGTGGAGAGTGTTTGAGGACTGGTGTCACAGAAATGGCCATGTTCCTTTTCAGTGTCCAGTGGGTGTGATATTGTCATTCTTACAGGACCTGATTGACAAACGAAAAGCCTTCTCCACAGTTAAAGTGTACTTGGCAGCTATAGCCGCCTGTCACGTGGGGTTTGGGGAACAAACAGCGAGCCAGCACCCGCTGGTTTGCCGTTTTATGAAGGGAGCGCGCAGGCTTCTCCCCGTGTCCAGACCGCTGGTGCCACCATGGGATCTGGCGGTGGTTCTGGAGGGGCTCAAGGGTCCTCCTTTTGAGCCGCTGGGGGGAGCAGGCTTGAAACACCTGTCTCTCAAGACAGTGTTGTTACTGGCTCTGGCTTCGGCTAAACGGGTTAGTGACATCCATGCGCTTTCGGTGCATCCATCATGCACTCAGCTTTTCCCGGGGGATGTGAGGATGATTTTGAAGCCCAACCCGGCCTTTGTGCCTAAGGTAGTGGGCTCATGTTCTCCTATTGACCTTGTGGCCTTTGCTGCCTCACCTGGAGAGCAGCGGTCACATGCGTTATGTCCAGTCCGTGCGGTGCGCACTTACATGGACAGGACTAAGGGTTTCAGGAGGAGCGATCAGCTGTTTGTCTCCTGGGCTAATCCTCATAAGGGGAAACCTGTCACAAAGCAGCGCCTGTCCCACTGGGTCGTGGAGGCGATTGCTTTGGCTTATACGAGTCAGGGTTTGCAGACACCTGCGGGTCTGCGGGCGCACTCGACTCGGGGCTTGGCCGCATCCTGGGCCTTATTCAGGGGAGTTTCTGTTCAGGACATCTGTGCTGCAGCGAGTTGGTCCTCGCCTCTCACTTTTGTCCGTTTTTATATGCTGGACGTCTCCGCTCCGTGCGTGGCACGCGCGGTTTTGCTGTCCTGATTGGAACAGAGTACATTTTTCCCTGTGGGTTGGTGGACGCTCGATAAGCTTGTCTGGCAATACGGGAGCAACCATATCCCATAGTGAGACATCGAACGAAATATTATGAAAGAGAACTTTAGGTTATTTACATAACCCCGGTTCTCTGAGTAATATGAGTGAGATGTCTCACCAGACTACCCTTCTTGCTTGGGCGAGTGAGAAGAGGTGCTTATCTTGAATGAGGGTGGTGCCGTCCGCATGAGCTATTTAAGGTAGATGGGACTACCTGTGGCGGACGGACACGTTCACCAGCCAATCAGGATTGGCGTAATGAGATAAATGCTTCTGAGGGCTGCAGCGAGGCGTGCATCCCATAGTGAGACATCTCACTCATATTACTCAGAGAACCGGGGTTATGTAAATAACCTAAAGTTTTGTGTAAGGAAATGAATTCTCACCAAAAACCCAGCTGCTATGCCACCTGCTTACAGGCCAAAGTAAATACTGAGTGCCATCAGTTGCCAGCATCAAAAACAGAATGTGGGTCTACTAGAACCCCAGCGGATGGGGGAAACTGGGTTGACTAACCTTACACTGGCAGCACACAGCTGGGTGTTGGTTTCGTTTCATAAAGGGTTAACACATAAATGCAGACAGAAAGTAAACCAAAATACTTTAGGTTTGTTATGTTCCCTTCTTCCCATATTAGATGAGTCCCACCTTCTTGGCATTCGGCTGCCAATCAGGTAGTTTTTTATTCATGCAGGAACACATTCAAGGATCTTAAACCGTTGGTGTCTGTATACTAGAGCTTGACCCATAAATGAACCAGATCAATATATCAACTGATATCGGCTTACCGCAGAATAATTGGTGTTTATATCTGCTGCTACAGTAAGTAGCAGGAAGTAAAGAGAAAGAAATGCCACAGATATGTTTAGGTAGTTTAGAAACAGTCCAAAACACTGACAGGTTTACTTTTTCAAATGTGAAGTATCCCCCATGGTAGTGTATGCACAGGTGCGTAGGCTAAAAGGTAAAAAATCAATGTGGAGAACAAAGATCACCCACACACTGAGTAAATGTTCCATTCAGAGTGCGGGCGTTCTTTGTTATCTTACAACTGTGAAATATTCCACCTAGCATTTACCTTTGCTGACATTTTTTTAAAGGATCCTTTTAAAAAGGCCTGTATATGTTATGTGTTCATGTTATTAAAATAGTCAGATACAGTTTATTGTTATTGGAAGGCCCCATTATCAGTATTTGCTTCAAAATTCTATTGTTGGTCAAACTGCACAGTACACCATAGTTTTACCTGTGATAACTACACAAGAATAGATAACAATACAAGTCATACCTCCACAATCAAAGATGTCATTTACATAATTTGTTTTATTATTTATTTATATTTTATTATTTAGATAAAACCTCACTAGATGGATCCCATCATGCTTTGCTTTATTAGATCAACTAGAGAAATGCAACATGTGAATATTGTCCTCCCAGGTCAGTTTTGACTGTTTTAAAAAGCATAAAGTATAAATTATCACCCAGTTCTGTTTAACACATTTTTAGCCAACATCATTCCAACTTATTACCACACATATTCTAATTTAAATGAAACTATTCCTCATTTTTGAGTTTAAAAAAAGCCGGAATTATGAATTATTTCTACTTAATTTAAGATCAGAGGAAAATATGTTGATGGATTATCACAAACTGGTGCATGTCAAAGTTTTAGTCAGGTTTTAAAACCATTTAAAAATGAATGTCAGCACATAATCACAGCTGTTGACCTCCTGGGTCAGCACTGAGCCGGTCTAGTTTGACTGTTTATGAAGCATAAAGTACACATTATTATCAATTTCAATGAAAGTAGTGACTATACTTGCAAAGAAACACATGTAGTATGGAACCATGCATGTGGTTTTTAGACAAAATCCATATTTGTGATATAAAAACACAGCTCATGGTGGGTCCATATCACAATAAAATGCAAAGGAATATATAAGAGAGAGAATAAATGAATAAACAGAAACAGGCTGTAACACCAATAGTTCCACATTCTAGATGAGAACCTGTTTTTTTAGACACTGAATCTTCTATCAGATATTTTAAGAGTTACAAAATTGGCACAAAAAAACAGCTACAATACATTATAATAAAGTAATTATTAAAGTGATGTCCTAAGGATGCAGTGAACAGTGTGAAAACATTAAGAAGCTTTTTACAGTAGTACAGTCCGTGTGGACAGCGTATGTTGTTCCAATCAGTGTGTCTGATGTGATATTGATGTGTGTGTGTTGGATGTTGCTGATGCTATTGAACGCAGCGTCCCTTCCAGTCTGTACCAAACACAAATTCCCGGCGACCTTGGTGGCACGCTCGTTAAAGTGATTGATTGATTGACAAACTTGCCTGAGCGCAGCTTGATGAGGGGCACCGCCTCACTGAAGTGCAAATTTGGTATTCCGGCACTGACTCAATTATGCAATCATGCAGGAACAATTAGCTGCGGCATTTAACCAAATACATAATCAGCACGTACTGTCACAAAGGCAATTACTTAAAGCAAGCAAGCTGTCAGCCCTCCCCATAAACACACACACACACACACACACACACACACACACACACACACACACAAACACGCACGACTTGATACACATTGACTGCATTCAGGCTCTTCTTATGTAACTCGGCTGAGCCCTCTGCAGTGCTGCAACATGTGTTTGGGATCTCCTGCAGTCTGCTCGCTCTCTCTCTTCCTAAAGCATCTTTTACTGCCTCGTCTCATCCTCCTCCTGCTTCCTCTTCTCCTCACCTCTGCTCCCTCCCTTCATCCTTACTTCTGCTTTCCCTTCCCCCCCCCCCTCTCCTATCTCGCTTCTACCTCCCTTCTCCTCCTCACTCACACCATTTGTTTCTTTCTCCTCTTCTTTCTCCTGCTCTTCACTTCCAATCTCCTCTTTTTCTTCCTTCTCCTCCTCAAAATATCCCTCCAGTCCCTCCATCCTCTTCCACTTTTTTCCCCGTTCCTCATCTTTTTCTTGCTCTCTGTTCCAGAGTCTATGATCCTGTTGGGTTCCATCGAGCGTGCCCAGCTGCAGTCGCTGCTCTCGCAGCAGCTTGGCCGTGCTCGGAGGTTAGAGTACATCAGGGAGCGGGCCGCCGCGGAGAAGAAGCGTCTTTCCGTCGTGTCGAACCCGATCAGCGAGGACGGCAACCAGCGGGCCAGTCAGGAAGTCCGCTTCCAGGTCAGAGGTTAAACTTGTAGCTTACATTCTGCAGCTGGAGAATCAACAAGCTTGTTACCACAGAAAAGTTTCATATGATTTAAATACCATCTAATATGATCATAGAAATACCATCATCATAGCTATTATGAGCAGTTAGGTCACTATGACCAAAGAGAACAGGAGCACCACCTGCAGTAACACCATTGTTAGGTTGATAATAAAAACTAATGTTTGGTTTACTTCCTCCAGACATTTAATCTTTCTAAAGTAAACAAAAAAGCTCATTTTTTAAGGGAATACATATTGTTCTATAGCAAGTAGATAAAAATGAAGCCCTGCAGGATTTTTGTGACATCTCGCCTTTATCAAATCACTACTGGAGGAACAAATCTAATATTGGTTCTGCCTGAACTTTGAAGTTTTGACAGTCGAAATTGAGAAAGATGTTTTTTTTTTTCCGAAAAACTCAGACAGAAGAGAAAAATGAGTCTGGAAACGCAGACGTGACGGGTGGGGGTTTACTTGTTGCTCATGGAGACAACGGCAAAAACTTTACCGGACAAAGACTTCTGATTGGATGCTTTTAGAAGACGGGGAAGGATGGTGAAAATGGGAAATTTATTCCAAAACTTTGTATCAGTGAGACGGATGGTAGCTTAGTGCATCATTAACGTGTTATTAAGCCATCAATAACAGCTATAAGGAGATTGCATGCGTTGAGTGTATGCGTTTGTGTGTGTGTGTGTGTGTGTGTGTGTGTGTGAGAGAAACAGACAGAAGGGATGCTGGCAGACAGTGTTTAAGGTAGATGTCTAAAGTGGTTTTAGGTCTTGCACTGTGCTGCTCAAAATGTCGATTTATCTCTTTTTCCCCCCTGTCTTCATTCCTCTTTCATCAGTTTGCAGTGAGTGGCTGAGTAGAACACCCTCAGGCATGGATGTGGGTGTGGGAGGGAAGTGTGTGTGTGAGAAGCTCTTCACTCTCTTTTCTTCCCCTCTTTTCTTCTACGTTTCCCATTTCCATCCTTTCATCAGCGGTAACATATTCTTACAGTATGGTGTGTATTTCACAGGTTTTTGGACTTTGTGAGCAGACACTAAGCCCCCCTTCTTTAAAACCAGATTAATGAAAATGTTCTTCAATGTAGTTACTCACTGGAAACAGATGCTATGAGAAACATTTTGCTCTTTAAGAAAGGAATTACTGCACAAAAGAGGAGGAAAAAAAGAAAAGAAAGGACAGCTGGAATATATCTACGCAGTAAAAGAATTAAAGAAACTCCAGTTAGCTGATGTCCAGGATTTAATTAAGAGACCATATCAGCCCAATTTATGAGGAAGGTTCATGATTTTACAAATGGGTCACATGTTTCACACAGCATGTGATATGTGAAATATTTCATGTTCAGATGCTTCAGAGACACATGACTGCAACTAAGTCCAAATGTTTTTTAGGTCATGGAAAAGCCAGCATGGAAAGTCATTGAAGTCATTTAATGTTATATCAGCCACTTCTTTAAGCTTTCGGCTCCCGCTGGTTTCTTTTTCCTTTTTCCCTCTGCTTTTTTTTTCTCTTTTAGTACTGACTTGTTCCCCCTTTTGATTTCTCTCCATCTCATTACTCCCTACAAGTACATACATTTGTCTAATGAGTCCGCAGGACGAGAGAGAGGAGTCCATCTCTTAAGTAGGATTGGGGGTTTGGGAGCTTTGAGTGCCGTTTCTTATCTGTGTGTGTGTGTGTGTGTGTCTGTGTCTGTGTGTGTGTCTGTGTGTGTGTGTGTGTGTGTGTGTCTGTGTGCAGATCTCTACTGAGGAGTCATCCTTCAGTCCAACTCGTCCAACTCCTCAGAAGCCCCTTAAACCTGCTCTGAAGAGACCCTCTGTGGTGGAGCGACCCACTGAGATCCCCACCAGTAAGTCACACACACATTAAAGTGTTTTCAAACAGATGAGGCAAAAAGAAAAATGAGGAGATTGAATAGATCCAGAAAGAGTGCTGTTAATGTTAATGGCCCCTGTCTCTAAACTCATGAAACAGAAATAACAACTCTAAGCTTGCTCTCTCTCTCTCTCTCTCTCTCTCTCTCTCTCTCTCTCTCTCTCTCTCTCTCTCTCTCTCTCTCTCTCTCTCTCTCCTCTCTCTCTCTCTCTCTCCTCTCTCTCTCTCTCTCTCTCTCTCTCTCTCTCTCTCTCTCTCTCTCTCTCTCTCTCTCTCTCTCTCTCTCTCTCTCTCCCTCCTATGTGTTTGCTTAACTCAACTATTCCTCAGCACATTCAATCAAACCCAAATGAAATGTGCTTTTACATAAAGCAATATGAATACCATTAGGTTAATAATAATAACAACCATAATGCATATAGCGGTACAATATTAGCAAAGAGCGTTGTTGCTAATGCTATTTAAATGAATCCAGCATGTAAAAAAAGACAATAAGTATTACTGCATGGATTATATGGTGTTTATAGTTTAATAGTTCAATAGAGGAAGTATGCAAGAAAGGACGTCAAACCAAAAATCAGTCAAGTAAACATTGAATACATTTTTTAACAGTGTGTCAGACTCAAAATGTCTCCCTAAAGGATCTGCTCAGTATTATCCATACTTTGAGTTTTGGTCATGTAGGTCCAGTGGTTCATGTACTTTTCTTTGTGTGTGATTGCTGTGTGTACTGTTGAAGCCAATTTAGCTGTTCACTGAGAGATATCAGCATACTTTGCATTTAAAGCTTGTGAAGTTAATGTACCAGAGATTCTTCTTCTGTCTTTTCACTTTATTTAAAAAACTTGGATTTAAAAAGGCTAAAGCAGAAGCAGCTCTGTCACTTTGATCTGCTGTCTGGTAGTGTCTTATAGAATTTCCTTTTTCATTTTCTTTCACGTTTTATGAACATAAGATAAGTTTATATCCAAGATTATCATCATTTGACACATATTGTCACCTTTATGGTGGTGTTGAGTGACATCTGTTGACATGAAAGTACTAGCCTGAAGATAGTTAGGATTTAATGCTCTTTTTTGGAACTTAATTCAACATGATTCCAACTTGGAATTCATTTTTCATTGATGTTCTCTAAATATCCAGAATGTTATTCCACGTTTCACTTAAGCAGGGAGTCCCCACATTTCACTACCATTATAAAAAAAAGAAAAAAAAAAAGAAAAAAGAGTCATGGATTTGTAGATTTTCAACCAATCAGGTGGTCCAGGTTCAGTATTGTGCAAAAGGCTTAGGCCACCACCATCATACAAACAGAAAATATGTAGACAAAATGTATTATTTATTATGAATTAAGGTTCCATTCCATTTAGGTTTAAGAGAGCCAAATTCCTGCTATCGCTCAAGTATAAGCCAATAGAAGCTGTTTTCTTTTCTGTTTTTTAACACTGCATACACATTTCCTGTATTTTCTGGTTGTATTGAGAAATAATTCTATATGGTTATTATAGCATTGCTAAAAACAACTATTCTAATGGTGGCCTAAGACTTTTGCACAGTACTGTAGGTCTGTAAAATTAAACATTTCTTGACATGGAAAATCCTTCCAGTGCCTTTGAGATCCTTCACATCTATATTGAAATTACATGTAGATTTATTCGCCCTACATATGTATGTATTTTAAGTTTTCCTAGCAAAATATCAAGATATTGATTTGATATCAATGTCTTAGTCCTATCCAGATTCACAGTCCAGGCTCATGTCTGACTGAATTGGGATGCAGCTGTTGTAATGCTTCTTTTAGACACCAGATTAGATTGAATTGAACAGCTGGTGATCAGGAACATCTGATCGTTCCACTGGTTTTTCATTCTCTCCGTCTCTCTTTCAGGCCCACAAGATAATTCGGGCATTGCTTTGAAGAATCTGTTTTGCGCCAGTCCAGACACAGAAGGCATGGAGGTGAGAGAACTATGTCCTCCAATACACCTGACAACAACGCCCCCTCACACACACACACACACACACACACACACACACAGACACACACACACACACACACACACACACCACACAGTCTTATACTATCTCTCACATACAGTCCTTCACGCTCTACAGTATAGTACCTCCCACACAAACAGACACACACATGTACTCTTCACACACTCATACACACACTCATACACACACACACACACACACACACACACACACACACACAGTACCTCAGTAGACCTCAATTTAAAAAACCTTTTACACTTTGTCTCATCCTTGCATCCTGTGAGACTTTGAAGAAAAAAATCTCTCCACTCTTGAACCACTCTACAAATGTCATAAAGATACATTCAGCTTATTTTTTTCCACAGCTCTGCAGTAAAGTTTGGTGATGTCAAGCAGGCTTTGCAAGAAAAATAATTTAGGCAAAGTCAAAGTGACATTAAGGTTGTTAACGTTGTGTGCTTGTCTCTGGTCGCCCGTAAGAAAAACAACAACTTGGAGAGCCCAGCGTCTCCTGAGCAAAGGAGGCCGTCCAAACGAGTCCGGATATCCGTCGTGGTAAGAGCCACCGATCGGGGCTACCCAAATGCCTGGAATCCGCCCGGCAACAGGTTCATCAGCCAATCAACCAATTGTCACCCCGTCATTCCATTCCAGGGCTAATCCCTAATGCCGATGGACGTAGATCTGGGCCAGGCTCAGCCAAAACCCGTCTGTGCCATCGTGCCTCAAAGTGTTAAACACCCTCTTCCTTGTCTAACCTGTAACCTTCTCTACTGACCTGTCACTGCCTGTAGTCGCTTCAATGATTGGCTAAGCCTAGGATCCATTCAGCTTCACTTGTTTTCATTGGTCCAATGGTCAGTAGAGGTTATGGAGAACACTTGACCACTGAAATACCACAACTGCTAATTGGCAACTTGTAGAATCAATACATCAGAATTCATTAAACAAAAACATGACAGTTTAAAAGAATGTATAATCACTGGATTTAAACATCTGATACATTTTACTTGAAATATTTGTATTTAAAGCTTTAAGAGCATAACTAGACCTGAAACATTGAATAGGTCATATTTGTGTTTATTTTAATTTTTCCAATAACAGAAACGAGTGTACATATCCCTTACATTATGTGGAGTTTATTAGCAAAGGCAAATAAGAAAGGATAAACTCAGGCTGCAGTATAACAACAAGTTTTGAATGTTTAAATACAGTTCATATGGATCATATGGATGAATGCACACTAAATATGTACTATATCCATTAAATTGCTCCTTTTTACCCTTTTTAATCCTAAAGTTATTAAATTCCACTCATTTTATATAATTTAAAACTCAATCCAGACATTTGAAAAATGGACATTATGAAATAACAAGGGCTGGAATGAAAAAATGATGTCCTGCAATGAATTACTGTTATATGTTAATATATGTAATACATGTCATTATTTCACAATGTCATGGTTACATAATGTATTTTGTTTATATTCATTCCTATGATCATTAATTTCATTATATTCTCTGTATTTCTTTAATTCTGGATACTTTAGGATTAAATCAAACATTGGTCATAATGACCCTAAACCTTTATTTTTATACCTTTTTGTCTTGCAACCCTTTAAATCATATTTTTAACATTAGTTAGCTGTAGTTTGAACAGCTTTTTGCACATTTTATATAGTGAATTTATCAAATTTCAGAGAGCTTCAGAAAATGAAATCTAACTTTTGTCTAACCTTCTGCAAAACTCTAGAAAAGCAGCTGATGAAATTATGGTGGAGCTGCTGTCATCTTTTAATCAAGTTGTGGTTGAGTTGTGGTCGAGTGGTCTACAAGGATGAGGCTGTTAAAACAATCATGCACTGTTCTCCATCATCAGCTGTGTCATCCGAGGCGTCCAATCAGTGACCGCCTCCCAGAGCGGGCGTGGCCCGTTCCTGGAGTGACCCAGAGTCCCATTGCTTTTTTTTACAATTATCTGTAATTGATGAAAGGCCGTGAGTGAAACATGCAGGGGAAGGAGGACGATGTGGGCCACTTCCTGTGTGCATGCAGCGTTAAATATCAGGATAGGAGCATCATATCTCTTCATTAGGAAGCAGGCAGGTATTTGAACGACAGCGTTTCAACAGCAGCTCAGATGAAATGATGATGCATGAGAAGTCCTGCGAGGTATTGGAGAATTTCCCCCCCACTAAACTGGGGATGTAGCCTGCCGTCCAATTACCAGCGAGCTGGTACGCTCCAGCAGCGGTGCATGTCAATCAATGAAACAAGCGTCTGATTATGAATTGAGAAAAATGATTCCATGAAAAAACAAGATCATCCGGAGTTGCATGACAAATGATCAGACAACATCAATTTCTAAGAATCAAACACTATTAAGCATCACATGATCATGCACACACACAAAAATGCATTCATAGATTTTCACATTTGATGTTTGCCCGTTCATTTTATGATTCATCGATAATCCAGGAATCCAAAACAAATCTACATCATAAGATTGTTTGTCTCTCACCGCATATAATGTCATTTCATTCACTAGGAGCCACCACCTGTCTTAAAGAGTTTCTATGCTGTGAATGTGGTGAGCATCTCATCCATATTTCTTTGAAACATTTTGAATATCACTACAATCATAACCTTTGTTTGACATTTCCAAAGTTTTTTTGCTCTATCATCCAAGAGCTTGTAAATCTAAATGACCCACCAAGACAACATGTTTTCATTTAAGATGTTGCTTTCTTTTCAGCATGGTCTTTTTAAAAAACTTGATTTCAGTTTAAAGAGTTTGTCACTGTATAAAGAAATATACAGACAAATTTGGATTTTCATTTTAAAACCTGATTACTAGCTTACAGACTGGATCCTTATTTGCTTCGATAATGGTTTATTAGATAGATGGATAGAGAGATAGATAGATAGATAGATAGATAGATAGATACTTTATTGTCCCCGAAAGGAAATTTGTCTTGGACTCCAAGTGCTGAGACAAGGAGTCCAAGACAAATTTCCCTTCGGGGACAATAAAGTATCTATCTATCTATTCTTTGTGGTAAACTCATAGCTGGTGTGTTGCCACATGTTTGTACTGATTCAGAGCCACAAAACCACAAAGAAAGTAGAGAAACACAACTATAAGTAGAGCTGTTTTGTCTAGAATGCAGGAGGTAAGGCAGTTTGGCTTGTATGTGATTGTAATATAGTAGAAAGTAGAAAGACAGGAAACACAGTGTGTTTATGTGATGGTTGAAACTCTGACTGGAGTTATTTGTGGTATTTTCCTTTAGTCTTGCTTCTTTTTCCTCTTGTCTCTGTCCCTAATGAGGTCCTTCAACCTCTGGAGAAACTTGCACTGACTCATATTTACCTCAGTTTGCACTACCTAGAGCAAATTTGCATCTATTCAAGCCCATTTGTTTTGTCATTGATTTTTCTATGCAGTTACACCACGTCTAACATTCACTTTAATAGGCAGCAAATCAGGAGTCTTTGTTTGGATGCTTTGACTGATTAGATAGTTCTTCAATTTCATTAGAAGACAGTCATTAATGTCATGTTGGTCTGCAGGGACACAATTCTACAATAAAGACCAAAGATTCTCCAAAAACTAGAATTTCAACTATTGTTATCTCAAAAAACAATCCCTACCAAAGCACCAGAGCACCAGAGCAAAGTTGTCAGGTCTGCACACACAGACCTTAATGGAAATGTGTTTTTTGTCCCTAGCATCATTTGAACATAAATAAAATACAAGAACACACTATTCCTCTATATGAGCCTCAGTCAGCATTGTGTCTGTGTAACTCTATTAGCACTGTTAATGATTTATACTTGAGGCACTTAAGGGGTCCCATTAGTTTCACATGTCGGTGACAATTATTGAAGTCTGTACACATTTTCAATCATTCACAAGCACGGAGTAGCGTCAGGTCATTCTTCATCCATCGCTCGGAGGCCCGTGTGGAAACCAGCGCCACACAGTTGACAAATGACACCGCGAAAAAAAGTCTTAATCTTGTTGATAAGTAAGGGTTGTGCTCTCCAATTATATACTGCTCCCATGAAATATCTTCTATGTATTTCAAAGCACCACATCCAGCATGAGTTTTCTAATATCCGGCTGAAATGACCAGTTTCAGCAATGATATACCACAAGAAAATAGTCCCAGAATCCAGCACATTGGTGCCTTAGTACAGTCCATGCTGTGCAATTACACAACAGATGTCAGTCTTGCCTAGAGGAACTCCACAAAATACAAAATTAGTAACAAGGGAGGCGCACTTGGGCTGCTTTTTCACTTGGTGGGGTAAAATGTAGAACCCTGGGGCGTGTATTTCACACTGTGACACCGCAGTGCTTGTGTTGAGTTGTGTGGCAGCAAAAGACAGTGACAGAGACTGTATAACACCGGAGGAAGTTAAGTTTGAGGTGAATGACGAAATACATTTCCTCAACTGTAATAATGAAAAAGATATATCAAAACAAAGTGTACAAGTTGTTCACATTTGTTGGAGGCGTAGAGCTCATTACATCGTCTGTGTTTTTGAGGCGGTGTCTGAGAAAGAACAGTTGGTTTGCACTGAGTTAGAAGTTTGAAATCACATTGACTGTCCTGATGCGCTGCTACAATAAAACAAACTTTATGTCGACCATCATTATGTCGACTGTTGGCAGCCACTAAATGGACTGCAATGTAATCTGATGTAGCAATAGCGCCCCATCAGTGCACACCCACTAAAAGATCTCGATCCATACAGAGTAATAAAAGGTTGATTTGATCTGTTTGTTATGGTGTCTTACCAAGTCTCTCTCAAGTCTCTCTCAAGTCTCTCTCAAGGAGAAGTCTCGTTCTGAAATCTCTTGAGAGTTGAGTTGTAATCAGCTAAAACATTCTGAAGTTTCCTTTTAAGCTTGTTAGGTAATGAGCAAAGTGCAGTGAGAGTTCAGGGACAGTAAATAGTTTAAGACAATACATGTTCACACAGGACTAGTGTTATATGGAGAGCTCATGTGATTTGTAGCAGTTGCAGAGGTTGTTTCGTCTAGTTCAGGTTAGGGTTAGTGAACTGCCAACATTAAATACAGAGGTTATCTGATAGCATCTCTATGAATCAGACATCGCAGTGGTTTATGATCTTATTTTCTTTTTAATTAGGATTTTTTTTGCAGATTTGTTCTTCTTTTAAATCTTTTATGGACATTATTAATGCAAGCTTCGTACCAACTCAGCGTAGAGACCTACTCAGAGAGGAAATAAAATGAAATACAAATAAATACAATCTTGAATAGATCATGAGAAGTGATTCATGGCACTTTGTAAAGAACATTCATTCTTTCAACCAACTACTTGGAGGAAGATCTGAAAACCGAGATTAACTGACTATCAATTTTTATATTGTGTTTGAAGAGCAAGAAGGGAAGTTTCTCATATAAAACAGTTACCATGTGTCTGCAGTATATATTTTAATTGGGTTTCAGAATAAATGAATACCCAAGGTAAAACATACAGTACATACTTTGACTCTTTGAAATATCCATATACCATGTTTGTAACATACTGTAGATAGGTGCATTGAACTTTATTGCACTCACACATTCATTTCTTCTTGTCAGTCAGTCACATTTAAACACAACTTAATAACATACAGCCTGAAGATGAAATATTTTTGGACCTTAAATTGTTGATTTGAAAGCTGTTGCATAGTAATATGTTTTCTCTTCAGCACTTTTATCCTTGTGAAAACAGTTACATAATGATGAAATACTGTAGATCAGCCTCAGTAGAAATCTGTGAAAAAGTGTGAAACTGTTTGGGCATCTGTGAAATGTAATAAAGAGTGTGGCATAGCCCTAATTTAGGCAGTCCCACTTTTTTTAAACGTGTTTATTTGACTTGATGCACTACCTATACATCTTTCTAGTCTGAAACATTAATTGGTGGACATCAGTCAAGTTTTCAGCAGCCCTCAGCTGCCACTGCTGCTAGTAATTTAATAAAATAGAAGGATTAGTTAAGTGTACCCATGAGGAGCATATTGTATGGTCAGTGCTGAGACAGATGGTACATTATGAGCGCAGTGAATTTTTGGATGTGTTAAGTGAGCCTAGAAGCATGTTAGTCATTATGCCTTGCAGTGAGCTAATTAGTAATGAACCCCTGTAGCACTTGGCGTTCATGCAGTACAGTACAGTAAGCCTGTGGGCTTGTTTCTCCTGTCATCAGGAGTTATTATTAACATTCAACAGTGTATAAGTGCACATGGCAGAGGCTGATGCTGATTACAGCGTTGTTCTTAATCTGTCGAGGCTCCGCAGGCCTGAGCGTGGATACGGACTAACACATTTATCAACTGTATTTCATCCCAAACCTACAGAGTTCCACCCCCACGCTGGAAGAGAAACAAAGTTATGACTTCTGCTCTCCCTTTCCATCAGCCCCACTTTCACAGCGCTTTGCTCCTGTAGTTCTTTGTTTCTGGGTCTGGTTTAATCTCTGCGGCTCCGCTTCACGTTCTTCGTCCATCTTTACGACTTTTCTAAAGCCCCCTCACCCCACCCCCCCTTATCCCCTTTCCTCCCCTGCCCTCCCCTCCATCTAGGCTGTGAAATATTGATGCAGGGTAAATGACATCAGTAGTCTGTTTGAGAAAAATGATGCCGCCCAGCCTCTCAGTCTCTCCTCGCTGTTTTTCTCATTATTTTTCCCCCTTCTTGCGTCTTCGTAATGCCTCCATGCTTTATTTATGATGGCTCGTGGGCTCAGTTTTTTTGGCACCTGGCTTCCCCCCCCCCCCCTTCATTTCTTTTCGAATTTTTCCTTAGCTGCTTCAGATCGTTGGGGAATGTGTGTCTTTCTCTTTCTTTCTCACATAAAACACACTTGCATGGTAACACACATGCACACATGATGCAAGACAGGGACGACAAGTAGAATTTAAGTGTTGGTAGAGGAATATGTGTCCTTTACTTGTCGTCTTAACAATGGACCGTGTGTGTGTGTGTGCCTGTGTGTGTAATGAGCCCTCTTTCTCAGCTGCCCTACCTAAATTGAATTCTGAGTAGCTGTTTGGCTGTTCACACTCTGATGCATCAGTATCACCCTCTGTGGACAAGGAGAGAAAACAAGACCCAGGGACAAAAACAAGCAGAGAAACTGGTTGAGACCGTCTTGTGTTAAACAGATATGCATATTGTCAGTTGTCCACTTTTGTCAGCAGTCACAGAAAATTAAAGAGAAGTGAAAGAACCAAATTTCTTAGAGCTTGTTGCCACTGTGGTGGCTACAGTTTGTAAAGGATGTAAAGATGGCTGTAAAGGAAAACATAAATAAGTTGAGAGGAATGATTTGATCTTTGTTTTTCACAAATATCAGTTTCTGTGACATATGAAGCCTCCATAAATCTGCAGAAAATGTAGGGACATTCACGAATAAATGATTAGCAGTTAAGAAGAAAATTCAAGCCATAGTGTCATCTGCCTTCAATGAACATCTAAGTGAAAGCAGTTATAATGTCAGTTTTAGCCAATTTGAGATTTACAAATCACTAAATTAAAACTGCACCACACACACTGGTTCTAATAGAAATGAGCTGTTACTAAACATTTAAACCCAGTGTTACTGTTGGCTAACTGAAAAATCTACTGTTAGTTTGCTGATATATGACCCGTTCAACGAGAAGGGTAGAAGAGGTAAAGGCGGGAAAATCTGATCTGACACTTAGTCAAAATACTGTTTAATACTAATGCAAACTGGCTAGAATATTTAATAACTTCAGACATTCAGAACTTGAGGAAGACTACTAACTCCTAACACATTTCTCTATTTAAGCATATATATTTAAAACTGAGTAATATACCTACATGTACAAAGCACTGACAGTAAGTTTAGGAGGATGTTGTGATGCCACTTTGACTTGAATGCTTTTGATTGGACAGTTTTAAGGGTGCTACTTGATCTCTGCAAATAGGTGATGCAATGCAATCCAGATGAGATGAGCTAGACATGATGTGTAAATGGAGAATGAAATAGGGCCAAGCAATTAAGATAATACAGAAGATCCTGTGCTAGAAGTTGGTCTCCAGGTCTACACATTGCTTAAGAATAGTTACTTCTGATATTAAATACCATGCTTTGGTCTAAGAGGACAAGTAATAACTGGTTTCCAACATTGACTGATAGAGTAGATTAAATCTGACAGAATCTGACTCCATCCTTTCAAACAGTCACATCTCATTCATGAAGGTGAATGGAGAGTATTGTAAAGGACACGTTTGTTTCAAGAACCTTAACAAAAGAGGGGAATTTTGAAAAAGGGAAAGAAATTATTAAAATCATTTGGGTCAAGTGTTTCTTTCTTTATAGAATAGGTTGAATATTCAGACTGTAATAAAACAACCCAGGTATCAGACAGGAGGAATATTCAGGGGACAGGATGAAGGTTTCATTTCCTGAATAATTTCAGACAACAGGGGAGAGAACTGTAGAGAGTGAAGTTATCTAGAGGAGATGAGTGTGACATACTGACTGTAATTTGTTTTTTTGGCGGGTAAACTGATTGGATGTTTGATATCAGATACATTCAAGGTGAAGAACTTGAAGATTTAAGCGTATCAGAAAGATTTAAAATATTACATTTTTGGTTGTCATCATGCACTTATTCTCATGTATCCAATGTGCAGAAAGTCATCAGGGGAGGACTCAACTGGTACAACTACCCACCCATTCTGTTAGGACTACATTATATTTTTGTTCACACCATTGTAGTTTGAACAAAGCCATTAATGATGTTATTTCACAATTGCGTTAAAGTCCCCACAATCCAATCAGATACACAGATAAGGCAGTAATAGAATTTGAAAGCAATAAGCAAACTGAGCTTCACTAGCATGGAAATCAGCAGTTAATTGTCCTGCACGTGAGTGATAAGTTATTTTGTGTCACAATGTTTCCCTCTTCCACCATTTAGTATCTTTTGGAGGCGGTCGGTTAGAGAAACAACAGACATCATTACAATGAGTATAAGCCTGAGAGATAAAGTTTCTAATGTCTTTTGTCATTACTTTATCCATTTAAAAAAGCTACTCAGAGGACAGAGAAGCCACAGCATCACTGGCTGGAGGTTATTACCTCACATGAAAGTCAGAGATGATGGGTGTTGTCCTGGCAGCGGTACGGACAGAATTAAAGTTAATAAACTCAGACATAGTTCTTAAAGAACATTACAATGACCTTATGTGAAAAACTGATCCTATCTGACTTCAAGAACATTTACATTTACAAGTAGTGCTATCTAGCCGTGCAGATGGTTGTGTTTTAATTTCCCAAAGGTTTTCAGTTAGATTTCTTCCCAATAGAAAGGAGGAGAATGAAATGAAGTGCGTACTGAATGTCATTTCCTTACTGTGAACTGTTTACACTGTGAGCACCAAAGAAATAGTCCCAAATGCAAACTGTCCGCAATGAAGTCTCTGGATTAAGTCATTAAATTCTATCTCCACACAATCAAGGGACATCATTGGAGCTAAAAGAAGAAAAAAAAAAAAAAAAAAAAAAAAAAGCAGTAATACTTCACAACACCCAGAAATGGACGTTGATGTGTGAAATTACTGGAGTTCCTCTTTAATAAACATGAACGTTGAAAGAATATTAACACAAGTCTCTCAGAGTTTGATGATGTACTCTTTTTCTTATTGTTGCTGTGTGGGTGCAACTCTTGTGATCACTTTAAATCAGAGGTGTCCAAACTCCATAAAGGTTCATGTGGCTGCAGGTTGTTCTTCTAACCAAGCAGCAACACACCAGGCTTGACTCATTTAATTAACTGAGTCAGTCTTCAGACAATTGATTGATGGAGTCGTTTACTCTACATCTAGACCAGTGGTTTAGACACCAGCCAATAACTTGAACCCTTACTAGATGGATTGTTGTGATGTCATGATCTCTCCAGATAAAGATACCACCAGGAGTGATTGATAAGCGATGTTTTCTTTTAGATTTGGATGAAGTCGTCCTTTTAAAACCAGAAGCATATTTTGGATTTAGAAGACCAAAATAGATGTTTAAAAGAAAGCTGTCTGATCAGCACTCCTTTCATCTACTGTAGTCCAAGCTGATGAAAGGAGGAGTATCCCAGAAAGGAAGCTGCAGATAGATGAATACAACCATCCTTTTTATCCAGACTACCATGAAAACCTCTTAATTATTCACTTTGGCTGACTGCATCATCTCCCAAAGTTTGTGTGTGTCATACAGCTGTCTCTGATGTTAGATTGTGTGTGTGTGTGTGTGTGTGTGTGTGTTAGAGAGAGAGAGTGTGTGTTTGTGTGTGTGTGTGTGTGTGTGTGTGTGTGTGTGTGTGTGTGTGTGTGTGTGTGTGTGTGTGTGTTTCCCCGCTGACCTACTCTTTGGATGGTTGCCACTGATTGGGTGATCGGGTCACTTGGATGGAAGTAAAGATGGATCGCTGCAGGAGGAGAGAAGGAGAGGAAGAGCAATGGACCTTTCTAATCTTTGTCTGGTCACAGAAACAGCTCACCAAGCAATACAGCTTCATAGGCCCATTGTCAGCACTCTGGAGTCTAACTGCCTCTCTCACACACACACACACACACACACATACACACACACACACTTCTGCCTAACTCACAGATGCAGAAGCTGAGATTTGCTTTCTTAATAGAGCAGCTAATCTTTCTAAAAGTACCTATTTTGCATGCACGATCCAATTCCCCTCTCTCTAGAATAAAAAAACATCACACACACACACACACACACACACACACACGCGCGCATACACACACAATTTGATCTCTCCACGTCATATTACCTTTTCAAACAACAGTGTGTCTTGGCGACATTCAGAGTGCCCTTGTGTTGTGTGACAAGCAGAATGATCAGTGAGACAGCAGAGATAAAGTGCTGGGTGTGTGTGTGTGTGTGTGTGTGTGTGTGTGTGAGTGCATTTGTTTGTTTTGTCTCATCAACTCCAGGCACGTCTGGCCTTCTGCTTGCATAATGCTACAGTAGGGCACCTCTTTCTACCCCGCGGCAACAGTTGCTAGGGTTACCGACAGGTCGGCCACCGCAGCGATAAGGATAAATGAGCTCATGGCTCCCATCAGCCCCCGGGGTCACACTCGCTTTGCCTTCCTCTCTCTTATACATACACACACACACACACACACACACACACACACACACACACACTTCGTCTGCGCTCAGTCCATGCGAAAGTAAATACCTGTACTCAAGCACATGACTAAACACTTTGAAATCGTATTTCACAGCCCATCACACACACACACACACACACACACACAAACACAAACAAACACACTCTCACACAGGAGCCCGAACCCACACACTGCAGCAATATTCTCACACACACACACACACACACACACTCAGGTGTACATTTCCACCACCCAGCCCTCTACAGTACCATGAGTGTGTCCCCCCCTCAAAGCACAGAGTTGCTAGTTTGATTCCAGCGTGTCAAACCGGTGTTGGTAGCGTCAGGCTGTCAGTTATGAGCTCTGAGCTCTCAGCGCGCCGCGGATCCATCATTATAATGATCATCTGCTCTGACATCTCATACATCACATCCCCCGCACTCATTAAATGTACTGTAGTCGTTACTTTAGTCACTCATTCCATTTCTGTCCATCTGTCTCAAGACGGCAGCGCAGTGTAACGCTCATGATGCGACGCATGGGTGATTATGTGTTTTTCAATGTGTCATTTGACTGCTGACACAGATGCAACAGAGCGGGCACAGTTGAAAAGCACAGATAAATGTTTATTGAGATGGACACCGCTGTTTATGAACCATGTGTTTACCATTCTATCACCGCTCGTGTATTTGTGTTGTAAAAATGTTGGTTTCTCATCTTACCGTGTGTGTGTGTGTGTGCTGTGTGTATTCTGTCTGTGTTTTCTGTACTGACGGCTGTTTCTTCCTCTCTGCAGGATGATGGAGATGTGGAGGATGACATGACCATCAGAGAGGTGAGACTGGCAGCCGCACAAAACATACAGCCGTTTAGAGTGCAGCAGGAAGAGATCACAAGCTCAGAGTTAGTGATCTCATGATACTGTTAGTGCCTCACCCCCTCCTCAGAGATTAACTACAACAAGTTAGTTCAGCCTTGTATTTAAATGTTTTTTTCTTTGCATGTTTTATGTATTTATTTGTTTATTAAAGGAAAACTACAGAGTTTACACATAGAGTGAGACCTGTCTAATGTGAAGTGATAAAAGTAACAACAAGAGCTCACATTTTAACAGGAAGCCTGATTTCCAACCTGGACACATTGAGTTTTCAAGACATTTAGCGGGCATAGTTGAGTTGCATTATGGGAATTGTAGGATCAGCTTTTTTGGAGTTCTCTGATTTTGACCTTTTCTACTTCACATGAGTCCCCCAACCTTATTAATGTGAATTGCAGTCCCTTTTAATACTTTGTTCAAAGGACTCATATATTTCTAAATGTAGCCTGCCAGTAGCTTGGGTCATCCTGCCAGCCAATCATTTGCAGTCTTTAAAGTTAAAAGTCAGTAAGGAGTTTTGAAGGTGGTTGGAAATTGCCAAATTTATAGAACATGAAAGACAAGACTGACATTATTCTATATTTTATTTACTGTCAATACATCTCATTATCTTTTACATACTGTTCATATTCTACACCCTTGCAATATGTTTCACTCATAACAAGTGTCTAGACCAAATGTTGAAGCACAGATGTGTTTAGAAAGCATCAATAGTCGATCTGACTGATCAATAAATGTCTGATTAAACCTTGATTCATGTTTCAGAGAGCAGAGAGAGTGTAGTTTTGAGCTTTTCCCAACCATTATAGCCGTCAGTCTTCACTGCTACATCATAAAAAGAAATCCTCATAACTACTATCTTATTAAAACTATTAACTATTCATTTCACTGAAACACATGTCAATAAATACAGCTCACATTTGACCCAGAACAGCCTCAATGGACAAAAAGGTGTAGAACCCTCTACAAAAGGATAACATTTTAAATAATACATACTGTAATAATAATAATAATTTAAATCATTTTAAAGATTAAATATTTGATCAAATTTAAATGTATTTTAATGTTTGTGCATTTTAGCCCACATTGGGAAAAGTCATCATATATCAGGGCAGAAGAATGACATTTGGGTTGTTTTTACAGCTGTTAAATGTCAATACGGGTCAAATTGACCTGAACAGTATGTAAGGGTTAAAAGACAAAAATCTGAAACATGTTTTTCATTCAGTGCTTTCCTGCCTTGTCTGTGGCACTGAGCTCAACCTGCTCAATCCTGCTGGAGACGTAAATCTTTAAAAACCACAAACATAGTTTCATTTTTAAAGAGGAATTGCTCATTTGCAAGAACAGCTGAGCCTGCAGTTTTCAGCAAATGTTCCTCAAACAGAACTAAATAGCTTTTTCCTTATTTGTTGTTTTTAAACTACTTTCAGTGGTGGATTCATATGTCACTATGCATTTTGGTGCCCTTGTAAGTATCTCAGGCAGCGCAGGCTAAGGCACACTGTATGTGGGAACAACTCAACATAAGATACTGTGTGTGTGTGTGTGTGTGAGCTCATGCTAATCAAGAAACATGTCAGCCAGTGCAACAGTGTGGCTCCTTGATGTGTTTTAAAGGTTTTGGACAATAATGAATAAGATATATCAGGCTTTGGATACACAAACAATTCAGGTTAATACTGTAGGATCAGTTCATTGTAGGTTTTTGTCTTTTAAAGAAGTTTTTGGCAAATAAGAAAAAAATAAATCACTAGCCTTATCCTCTAATAGCAGCTACTGTCTTGGTGTCAGTCTATATTTGACTGTATTTATCTAAGTCAAATCTCAGCTTGCACTCGATGACATCACGCTCTGTTACACACTCCTGCTTTTCAGATTTCTCAATATTCCCAGACGGGCCCCGATTACCCTAGACTCTTATATTTTTGGATATGACATCATTCATAATTCATCCATCAACAGCACCTCTCATTTCCTCTCTGTCAGCCGCATATCCCTCTCAATTTCTCCCTCTATCCCCTCTTTTTCCTCTCGGAATCACTCATCGGCTGCTTCTCATACGTCTGCCTTGTCACTGCGTCTCGCTACCTCTCCCGACTTCCTCGTTCGCCCGTTCACCTTCCTCGCCGTCCACCGTCGTAGGCCCTCGTTTGATTTATAGAGTCATTCAGCGCGTTGCCCGGTCCATTGATTGTCTATCAGAGAGAGGCAATTTGTCAGGAGGTGGAGTGGTATTATTTGATGCCTTTGTCTTCTGATTAGTGACTGACAGCTCACATAAAGGCACGGTCTGTTAACAGCATCTATTAAGCATGCTGTCACTCTCATGTCTTATAGTCAGACAGTTAAAAAAAACTGTACAGATAGACCCTTTAGGGGTAGATACTTCTTGTCTGTCCCTTCACTCTGTTGGCAGTTCTTCAGCGATGTTGTGTTTAACTCCCTCCTCCCTCCTTTTGTGTGCTTTACAGATTGCAGAGTGGGAAGAGAATCAGCTTGATGAGCAGGTCAACTTCAACAACTGCAAGATCGACCCTGCCCCGTTCCAGCTGGTGGAGCGCACGTCGCTGCATAAGGTCTGATTGTACATCCAGCTGTTGTCCAACTTCTGTGTGTGATTCTCATATTAAAACACAATTATGTATCCCCGCACAATAACAAGCGTGAAGAATGGGGGATGATACGAAGATGTCCACACTATTACATAAAAGGCAATGTGGCTGCAGGTTTTCATTCCAACCAAGCAGCAGCAGCATCAGGCTTGACTCATTTAATCCACTGATCTCAGTCTTCAGCAGGGTCGGGAAGGTTATTTTAGAAATGTAATAGGTTACAGATTACTAGTTAACCTATTTAAAATGTAACAAGTAATGTATTTCAATTACTTAATCAAAGGAATGTAACTTGTTATATTTGATTACTTTTTAAATTTTCTAACTATTTTTTAAAATTGTTTCCAGCTGTTAGGGTAAGTGTTCCCATTAAGCACCTAAATCTAAGTTCAGGTGTTTTTCATGGACGCTGACATGATTTATAATAGAGATCATTTCTTATAAAGCAACATTTAGCTCTCATTGGAAAATGTATTCATTAGTTCATGTAGATATTAGAATATAAAATAAGTCTAGCATGGGCTTAATTGGTACTGTGGTCCATGTGTGCTCCAAATAAGCCCACATCATGATTTATTTATAAAATATATAAAAAATATTGATTTCAAAGAGTAAAACACAGCAATATATGTATTCAATAACATTTTAAATATTAAAATGAGAAAAAACCCTCCTTAAAGGTGAGACATCAGATCTTTGTAATCGTCAACATTTTCATCAGTAACTGTAATTTAATGACATTTTTACACTTACATTTAAATTGTAATTAAATTACATAACACTGTTACATGTAACTAGTTATACCCCAACACTGATCTCCAGACAGCTGATTGGTCGAATCGTGTGTGTGTTCTTGAGTGGTTGGAACAAAAACCTGCAGACACATGGCCTTTAATGGAATAGTTAGCCTGATTTATATGATCAAAATGATTTAGTGAAAGTCATAAAAGCATCGTAGGAATAGTAATAATGTCAAAGAAGAAAAGAGACTCTGTAACAGTCTATAAGATCCAGGGTGTGATTTTTAGTCACTGCTCAGACACTAAATGAGACAGGATGGACTTTGTTAGGGAACGTCAAAAATGCTTCACTGACTTCTGGAAGGAGACAGAATTGATCTGTACAGCCAATTAACCCTTTAAATCTGAGGGTGCTTCTCTTAAATTTGGATAAATGAACTATTCCTGATCTTCAAAGCCTTGCTATGAATTATGACATAAAAGTTTTAAAAGGATTTCATACATTTATGAACTGACTTTACTGCTTTACACCATATTGGTGATGTCATATACTACTGAGGAGGGTTTGAGTGTTAAAATGTTATAACTAAGCAGCTTCCAGGTTTATCTTGTATATTCTGCTGTGAATTTTGTCTGGATTACTTTTACAGCACGACTTTCTTTTTGAAAATGATCATAATGAATGTTTCATACTGTAGTATTAGCCATTGAAGCATATGTGGGTGTTACACAATGCTAGTTTCCTGCCATAAAAAAGCAAACACAGGATTCTGTCATTGGGAAAGTGGTAAATCTTTTCATAAAGTTTCCCACACTTTTAGACTTTGTCATTTAAGTATGAGTGTTCCCCAGTACAAACACAAACTTCTTCAGTTCCAACACTGCAGATACTACCGATGCTCCTGTTGTGTGTGTGGTGACATTGAAGAAGTGTGCAAATAAGCCACACACTCAAGCCAAGTCCTCCCCTACTGTGTGAAGGAGAAAAAGGAAATTAAGTAAAGAAGTGAAGAGCTTGTGCTGATTTAGTTTCCTTACTGAAGCACAGTTGCACTCTCAGGAAGACACACACACACACACACACACACACACAAAACACCATCCTACCAACACTTCCTACACACACACTCTTACTCTTTGTGGTGTGCCAGCAGCTGTGGCGATGCCTAATGTCATCCATTCATGATGCCACCTACTCTCTCTCTCTTTCACTCCCTCTCTCTCTCTCTCTCTCTCTCCCCCCCCTCTCTCTCTCATCCTCTAGGCTCTGTGTGAATACTTTTTAAACATTTAAGAGAGGGATCCTGCACCAATCCATCTCGCTCCCCTCCCCATCACTGCACACAGCCAAAAGCCAATACCACGCACAATCTCCCTCAGCATATTAAACACAGCCACTGCCACCGCTGTATGCTGGCTTGTGTGTGTGTGTGTGTGTGTGTGTGTGTGTGTGTGTGTGTGTGTGTGTGTGTGTGTGTGTGTGTGTGTGTGTGTGTGAAGTTATTCTCTCTACATCTCTCTGGATCTGGCTTCCATTTATCCCATGCTGTTTACTGTTGTTGCCCATGATTGTCTGTGATTGTCCGCCGGCCCTCTCATAACAGACAAATCTGTTTCCTCTGAATATCTACATGGCAATATGTTCAGTCACTGTGGTCTGGGTTTTTTTTTTTGTTTTTTTTGTTGGCCCCCGGTAGCCACAGCCACACATTAGTTTATTTGATGTAGCGGGATAAAAAGACAGACTGTGTACATTTCCATCCAACAAAAGGAACTCTAGAAGCTGTTGTTGTAGTGAGCCAGCACACACAGTGACAGTGAAGTAGAGGCTGGATCACACCAGTTTTGGCCTCTACTAGCACCTCTCTCACCTGCACTCATGCATCCAGAAGTGGTGGACAAAAATGAAATGAATGAATCAGACCTTGAATTCATTTTTTACAAAAGTTTTTGCCAGCTGAAAGCCGATGAATCAGTAGAAATATGTTATAGAGAGGAAAGAGAGATGTATATGTATATATCACATATATAATATATATTTGATCTAGAACAAGAGATAAATGAACCATTCATAAAACAATGTGTTCATTTCACTGTCTTTAAAGGGTCAGTACACCAAAATCATCAGCTTGCATCTACTGCAGAGATGAACAGCATTACAATAGATATTCCTTTATTTGATGTTCTGATGATGATGATGATGATGATGATGGTGTCTCCTGTTGTTCAGTCAGGTTGAGATGTGGTGATTGTGAGGGTCACACAGAGGTGGCCCGGTGGTCTGACATTTCTTTAACCAACCC
This sequence comes from Scomber japonicus, assembly GCF_027409825.1. Classification (NCBI taxonomy): domain Eukaryota; kingdom Metazoa; phylum Chordata; class Actinopteri; order Scombriformes; family Scombridae; genus Scomber; species Scomber japonicus. The sequence continues at coordinate 8,560,319 of NC_070583.1, forward strand.
AATACAATAGAGAGTCAATGTGAATATTGTTTGTGGCACTCCAAAGCATTGAGAAATTGCATTTAAAAGATTCAACAGCAGATTGTGTTTTCTGGAAACAAAGTCCCAGACACTGTGTATAATTCACAGAACTCACTGTCAACAGATCTCACTCTGACTTTTGCTACATTAGAAGGTTTTCTTTTTAGAAATACACACAGCATTACTTCATTATTAATTATTAATGCATTTACCATTTTAAAAATATCGAAGATTTGTGGAATATTCCCATTTAAAACCAACAGTCCAATACCAAAAATGTTTACAGTGTTGTAAGAAAGATAAAATCCTCATATATGAGAAATAAACCCAGAGAATGTCTCTTTAAAATAGAGAAAGTATTAATTAACTATCAAAGTAGCAGCCAATTACTTTTCTGCTGATCCATTTCAAAGTCCCCCAACTGCCCTTCTGGCTACACAGAAAGTCCCATCAAACTCTAAAAGGGCCCAAAAGAAAAAAAAAGCCAGTTGGCATCGGTCCTGCAACCCCTTTGATCCACCACTGAAGCTTCTGACCTCTTACTCTTTTTACTCTTAGCTGCATAGAGCCACACTCCTCTGTAGGAACTCTAACAGTGGAGATAAGATTAAGAAGAAGAAGAAGGGGTACTTTATTGATCCCCATGGGGAAACTGATCCTCTGGATTTGAGCCATCCCATACACACTCACACACAACCAATTTCATTTATTTTCATCAAGGGTAGAAGGTCAGGAGTATGAACCCTAACATACATGTTTTAGATGTTGGGAGGAAAGAGGAGCAACATGTGGATTATACATAACCTCCACACAGGGAGCACCTGCATTCCAACCAGGCAGCAGCGCTACCACTGAGCTACCAAGCTGCTCTATATTAAACTTTAATGATCCCAGTGGGGAAATGAAGTCATTGCATAAGCAAATATGCTACTAATAGGGAACAGAGTATAAATAGAGCAAAACACAGTCCTATAAACATGCAAAAACCTACATTCTTAACAATAAGGTAAAAAAAACAAAAAACACGAAGCCGAAATTTTCAAAATGAGGGCGTGAATGACACTAATGGTACACAATTACAGGCTCAGTGCTCACAGGACATTTTAGCACCATTTTCAGACTGCATAAATGAGTCATGCTCATTGACTTGCAGCACTGGTGAATTTATTAAAAGTTGTCTTTAAAAGTTTAATACAAATAAACTAATTCATCTAGGATAAATCACATGAATGCAGCTGCAAACAGATAAAACAGCTGGATGCCAACTCGTGTAGAAAACTAAAGACTTAAGTTTCATCAGCTCTAACTGAAGCATGAAGAGGAAGCAGCATAAAAAGGGTTACATTAATATAGTTGTATCTTTACTGGTGCGTCCTACATGCAAACGCTGCTTTATAGTGTGTTTTTAGTGTCTCTCAAGAGAGCGGGCTACTTTCAGAGACAGATGTGTCCACAGCTGCTCCAAGTAAAAATAAGCTGGCTCCAAACTAAAATCCACTGGCGCCTTTTTAAATGTACTTTGCTTTTACATTTACTGAGCATCAAACTAAGAAAAGAGGAAGAGGTGGTTGGGATTGATCGGTGTAACTTGGTCGACGTAATGATGGAATTAGCTTCGGCACTCTTCTTATAAATGAGTCTGCAGCCCTTTTAGTCAAGAGACTCATCACACTCTAATATGTTCAACCCACGTTTGACCTCATTCATGAGGCAGCTGTCACAGGCTAATGTGTGGTCATCACTGTCACAGGCTCCACAGTCTGCAACAGGAGGGTCTGTACTCTGTACCCAGCACTGATACAACACAGTTAGTTACATGTTCACTTACAGTTGATGGGTAGAATGTTTAAATATATACACTTACTGACCAAAGCAAAGCACTGTATGACCTTTCAAGACTGTGTTGGTCTTGAAAAGGGTTAGAAGTTTGGTTTCATGGATGTGTGATTTGCAGAATCTCTATATGATGATGTTTAGTGAGGGTTCAATCAATTAATCAATTAATTAATCAATCAATAAATCAAATTTGAATTGTAGGGCCCTTTTCATACCTGGTAATGTAACACAGAGTGCTTTAACATAGTCATAAAACAACCAACCAAACCAAAAAAGTCACAATAAAAACAGGAAGTGAGGAAACGCTATCATAACTCTCATGAATCTGCAGTGAGGAAACAACAGAGGTAGGATGAAAATGTGAAAATGAAGAATGAATATAAAATAAAAGTCTAATGAATGAATAATAAAATAAAGTCATTATGAAATAAAAGTGAGTAAAACCAGAAATTTTAGGAGGGGTATAAAAGGAAAACAAAAATAAAAGTTAATTAGAAAAATAAATAATAAAGCAACTAAGAGGAAATGTGATGAAGTAAAGCCAGACATAAAAGAGTTGAGTTAGGAAGAGGAAAACACTGAGGAAAATAAAATAGAATTAAAAAGAATAGCCCAAACTGCCCAAAACTACAAAATAAAAGACAGATTAATAAATAGAATAAAGTTAAATGGAAAGCCAGATTAAAAATGTAAATTAAGTTTGCTTTTAAACATATCAACACTCCTCTCTGTGGGGTTTGGTATAGTTAAAATGCTGCTAGCAGGTAAATAGGTAACCTTCTAACTTTCCTTGTGATTGTTCATTTTAATATCAGTAGAGTAAAATGTTGTAATCAAGCTGGATCTTTGTTGATTTTGTCAGACAGTGCTGTGATAGTGTTTCATACTCACTTCATCTAACTTCTTCTGTCCTCTTGCATTTTATACATCAGTGTAGCCAATCATGTGTCTGTCTGTTGCAATCACATTTGTCCTACTTCTCACCAGATGTTAGCTGTAATATGCAGTTTTGTAAACAGTAGTAAGAATGCAGAAGAATGATGTTCAGGTGTATCACAGCAGGATCCAGTCTCTCCTCTCTCTCACTGTATTGATGTCATTTCTCACTCCTTTAATCTTCTACTTTTTATAGAAAAGCTCGATTATTTGGTCTCTTCCCTCTGCTACAGGTTAACCAACTGATAAGATATTATCTAAAGGCGTGGATTATGATATTATGTGCCAGTTTCTTATCACCTCGGATAAAGACCTTTTTCCTTGAAACATGGTTAATCACAGTCATCTAGCCATGTTCCACTATCTCCTCTCTTTTCTCCTTTTAACTTTGATCAGAACACGTCGTGCCAGTTTCTAATCGGGGGTGAGCGACGTCCCCGTACCACAAATCCAAAAATGATTGTGTCCCATTTTATCTGTCAGGAATGAGGTTGTCATTGACCGTTAACTGAAGTCATTTTCTAGATGTTCCCAAACTGAACCTGTTTTTTTTGGAAGTAGGACTCTCCTGTATTTGTCAGTGTTATTCATAGATTGTTTCTAAGCCCTTCTTGTGTCTCCCTCCAGACTCACACCATCTTCTCCCTGCTGGGCCTCGACCACGCCTACGTCACCAGCATCGGTCGCCTCATCGGGGTGGTGTCCCTCAAAGAGGTAAGAGCCTCATTACAGCTCGTTTTGGTATTTTTCTTGGAGCGTTTTCACATTATTATTATTATACATCAGTGAATTGGACGTCTAAAATGTCTAAAAGCTCACCAATCTGAAACTCACAGTCTGTTTTTTTCACCCTTTTTCTTCAACGCATCGCCTGAAAAATCGTGACTGTCATCGTTTTCACATGCTGCTTTCATAGCTGTAAAATCACTGTCAATATCATCAGGAGTGCTGTCGCCATGCTGCGCACACACACACACACACACACACACACACACACATACACACACATACACACACACACACACAGACGAGGCATTTCAGTCAGCATTAATGATTCCTCCTCTCTCTGCCTGTTATGTACTGTGACAGACAAAAGGCTGCTTAATATTGCTGCCTCTGTTTTCTCTCTCTTTTCTCTGCCTCCCTTCATCTCTCTCTCTTTCTTTCTCTCTCTGTCTCTCTCTCTCTCTCTCTCTCGCTCTGTCTCTCTCTGCCTCACAAACAACTGATTCTTTGCTAAGTGCAGTGCTGCTTGCCTGTCCCTGACATTTAGGCTGTTTTGTTCAGCGTTCCACCAGCAGACAAAAACCCAGCCATGGCAGATAAAGCAGCCCAGCCTCCCCTCAGTCCGCCTGTCTGTCTGTCTGTCTGTCACACAGACACGTTACATCACAGCCTCGCCGCTCCTCATGGAGATGAAGAAATGTGTCAATGTTTGCGTGCATGACTATTATGCCGCATTATTTTCCAGCCAGACAATGCAGACAGTTCTTTTTTCCGGTGCTTGCCACAGGATCAGCAAGCTCCAAAAGCCTTCACTTCTCTATCAGCCACATGACAAACTAGTCCAGGCCAAACAACAACTTCAGTAACAATAACACACACAGAGAGCACAGAGAGACAGGATTAAAGACACTGCAGAGCAACAAGCTTCCACCCCACTCCAGAATGTGGGGATTGGGTAATAAACACTTGAGAAAGCTGTTTAAAGCCAGTCGATCCTGCATAATGAAAACGTAAGGTAGACCGTTTCAATCAATGAAAAGGTCTTAATGCATCTAGGTTGCTTGTGTTGCTCTCTGGATCAAAAGAAAAGGTGTCTTTGCATATAGAAATAAGAAGGAAGTTGTGTGTCAGTTGTTAAATAAGGTGTTTTGTTCCTATAATCGATGCTCCTCTGCAGCCATGGTAACCACAATCTGCACATTCCAGCATGATCGCCATTTCTTTATTCTGTAAAGCTCAAACTGTGTTTAAATCTATTGTGTGGAGGGGATTGGTGAACTACATAATAATAATAATAATAATAAGGCTCTAATTATGGGTCAAATAGAGACAGTGTTCAGCTCATTCTTGAATAATGGTAATAATAATAATAACAACAATAATATTGATGATAATAATAATAATATTAATGATATATAACAAATGCAGCTCAAAGTGCTTTACAACAAAATAAGTGACATGCAACAAGTGCTTCACATAAAAGTAGCATAGAGCAATTTTAAAAAAGAACAGAAAAGAAAGAGGAAAGAAAAAGAAAGAGGAAAGAAAAAGAAACATTAATGTAATATAAGATGGAATATAAGAATAAAATAACTTAAAAAATAGCTTAAAATTGAATAAAAATGACATAAAATCAAGTAAAATGCAACTATTTAAAGAAGTGTAGTAGTAACTGATACAAGAGCTAATTAAAATCTAATTCTAGACATCAAGAACTACTGTTAAACTGTAAGAATTGTGTTGCTACTTCCTGTATCATTTGTACCAGATGTGGTTCTTTCTAGGAGACTTTTAAGAAAGACATCATTTTCTTACGTTTTTTCAATTCATAGTCACATGGCTGTAACTGATATACACAGTTTTGTAATAAGTTCAACATGTTGAAATGCAGCATTTAATAAAATGATTGTAAATTTATATTTGTAGGTCTTGTAGTTTGTAGGTAAATGTACAAATGTAGTCTTGAGTCTATCAAACACATTCAGAAATCACAGCTAAACCCACAGTACTCAGTTTACCCCCCAAAAACATCTTCATGTAAGTTTCTATTTAAGCTACTTTGATTTTCTCCTCTAAACGATTCCTTTGAATGAAGATTTGTGAAAGGCGGACTGCAGTATGAACCGTAGCGGAAGCAGGTCTGACCCTGTCTTTTTAGATTGTGCTGTGTGTAGGAGGCGAGCAGCACAGATGAATAAATGTACGGTCGTTCCATCCTCTCCTTCCTCTTCTCTTATTCAGCAAAAAGTCAAAGTCACTCTGACCTTCCGTTCCAGCGCACGCCCCCCTCTGATCATGATCCTTCCCTCCATTACATTTCAGAGAAGAGATTCCAGTGTAAATAGAAGGCGGATTGTGTGCCTGTCACATTGTGAACTACAAACATGAACTCACACTGTAGAGCGAGGCCAGAGCAGTGCTGGGGTTAGCATTTTGAAAAGTATCAGTTGGAGGAGGCACGTAGATTAATTAGGGTGTCTGAACCTTCTTTTCTAACTGTGTGGTCTTTCTCCATCCAGCTTCGTAAGGCCATTGAGGGCTCTGTGACGGTCAAAGGTGTGAAGGTGCGTCCTCCTCTGGCCAGTTTCCGGGACAGCGGCACCAGCAGCAGCGAGAACGAAGCCACTGAGCTCCACAAGCTGTGGGACCGCCACAAGAGCATGTCGCTGCCCCGAGAGCACACCCCCTCCGAGTCTGATGAAAAGTCCCAGTGAGAGAAAGTGGAAGAGGAAGAGGAGGAGGAGGAGGAGGAGGAAGAGGCATCGAGGTCTTAAATCCCCCCAAAGCCACAAACATGCAAAAATCCTCAGGGCTTAGGATCAATATTTAATTCTGGAATGAGTTCTTCTGCTTACACCAGTCCTCCTCGTCTCTCTCCTCGTCTCTCTCCTCTCCACCTCCGACACTCCTTTGCTTCACCCGGACCACCCAATGCTTTCTGTAGGAGCCTCGCACTGACAAAGCCAGACACTCCACCGGGGGGGCGGGGGGGGAGTGGAACACAACTTCAAACTTGTGCCCTGCTCTCCATTTACCCTCGGGAACCCACAGCAAAGAGAATGTGGATTTGGGGGGAGGGGGGTGGGAAGAAAAAAAAAAAGAGACATGGTCAGCATGGTAATCAAGGGACTGGGGTGAAATCTTTTAAAAAAGGGATTTTATTTGTTTTTTGGGTTTTTTTAGAGGACTTTGTTTAGCTTGTGTATCTTTAGAGTTGAACTGACAGGACCTACAAAAGTTTATCTTTTGAATGAGTCTTCCACTTGAGTCGAGAAATTCAGCAGCGACAACGAGGAAGAATAATGTATGCGTGTGTGCTGCGAGTGTGAGTGTATGAAATGAGAAAACGTAAGAGCGTGCATGGATTCGGAAGAGAGGAAAGTAGCAAACGACTTTTTTTTTTTTTAACGCCTTTTAAGCACATTTCAGTCTTTTATTTCCTGCTTGAATAATTTTATTGCCAAGCGATCGGGTCGTCTGGATTAACTGGATTTCGCTTTGGCGCCATTTCTTTGTAAATGATACCACAGTGTGTCCCATTGACAAAGCGTTGGACTCACATGGGGGAGAAATGCCTTAGTTTTCTGTATTCTTGTGTTTCCATTCCTTCTCTCTTTCATTGTATTCTCATTTCATCACTGCAAGTCTTAATGGTCAGGTTGAGAGTACAGACTATGCAAGCAGATATACCTGTTGGCAGCGGCGGAAGCACCTGTAGCCCTTTTTTCATAATGTACACTCCTTTCATACGGTAGCTACGGCCTTACACACACACACACACACACACACACACAGGAGACACATAGAAACACACACCAACGACGGCCGGCGATGCACTCCGAGAGCCGAGGTTTTTCCGCTTATCTAAATATAGCTCTTAATAACCGTTCCAGAGAGAAGGTTGGGGCGGATGGAGAGGGCAGGAAGCGGAGGGAGGGGAGGAAGAACGGGGAGTAAATGGATGGCTGAAAGAATGAAGACATCATTACCTAACCAGCTGCTCTGGGCCCTCTCATCAATCTGCCTTTGATCGCCATGTTAGCTAACCTCCATTACTATCAGAGACACAGTGGCCCCCACCCCAAACCAAACCAACACCACCACCACCAGCAGCTATGTGACGTAACAGTCCAGGGCTGTGGTAGACGCTGCTGTCAACATATACAGCACTAGATGACACAACGTGAGTAGAATCATTGATTATTGGAGGTGAAGAGCCTGATTGAACTGAAAATCCACAATAGTTAGCAGTCTGAGACCAGGTTTACCACTCTAAACCCAAATGATTACAATGCTAAATATTAGCTCCTGCTACTACCCAGCATAGTTGACTGATGTAAACTTGAACTGGAGCCATTAATGTTTTATTGGCAAGGTGGTTTCTGAGTCAGCAATCAGTGTGACATGACATATAACGTATAAGTACTGTGTATTTAATAATTCATGTCCGCCATAATGCTTGATGATCGTCAGCTCAGTTCACTGACATAAAAACATTTTGCCTCTCCTTCACTTTGACTTCCTCTTTACACTCCTCTGGGCTTCTTATCCCAAATACATCCTTTTAAAGGTGCAGTATAGGAGATTCAGCGCTACTAGATGTTGAACTAGCACTAGCATCTCAGACCAAAACAAGCATGCGCGTTGTTAAAAGGGCTGCGTATCGTTGATAAATGACGATACCAGTACCAATCCATTCCCTTAAAGTGATACTGATACCAATTGAGTACTTCATTAGATACCTATTCTACATTTAGTGCTCTGTCTTTTATCCGGTGAAACAGGCGTGTAGTGTAGACGCTGCTGAACTGCTAATCGCGCTAACTCAAATTCACCATGACGGGTTGTAGCTACTGCGTCAGTGGGCCAATCCCATGTCGCATTAAATTCAAGAACACTTGCATTAATTGGTTACGAGCAACTTGAACAAATAGTCATATTTTGATTGCAGGTATTGTTTGACCAGAGACGTTACGACACTACTTGGTATTGAGTTATTTCGGACAGTACTTTAAAGGTATGGAGTACCGATGCCTAGCTCTAGTCGTTAGCAGGAGAAAGCTCCCAAAACTCAGATCAAACTGTCAAACTAGGCAGTGCTGATCCAGTATGGACAAAGACTGTGTTGCTGCATTAACTATTTCTCACTTTGGACATTTTTTTAAGTGTAATGTTTAGTTGTTATTTAAGTTTTTAACGCGGCCACCATGTTGGGAATGGACACAAAGGTACTCACATGCACTAACATGCACACATGACTAGACTGGCTGTCAAAACAAAGAACGGAGAAGCTCAGATAACAACACACTTCAGATGGAGTGTGACTTTATTCTCTGCTCAGGACGCCATGACCCCACTATGTCTTTACATAGCAAATAGATGTTTGCTGAATGTCTTTTATTGTAACTTTAAAACACTCATTAGTAGTTTTTATATAGTTTTTGTTTTATTTTTTTTAGCATGGAAAGGATGCCCACTACCACTTGCAGAATTGTTGTACTATTTGAATGCCTTAAATACACACTCACAGCCACTTCACTGTCCTTTCTACATTCGATGCGTTGCACGGATTTTATTTTTAGTGTCTTGTCTCACTAGTCGTCGCTGAGAGTAGAACACACACAGTAAACAGCATGGCTTTGCATGAGATGGTAATATTTTTTTTACAATCGAAATGTACCAACAACAAAAAAACAAAAAAAAGAGATGCTTGTCAAAAATGAAAATGGGACGAATGAATGAAGTGTTTTAGTATATTTGCCATCCTGTTATGTTATGTTATGTGTATTTTCTTTTTTCGCTCTCTTCTTTTGTACTAAAAGAAGATTGTGCTTCCACTTTGATTGGCATCTTTCATTCATCCAATGAGCTTTATTCAAGGCCTAATTTTGAACTGGGGGGTGGTGTCTTTTTGGGTTAGTAAAGTTATACTTACAGATTAATATATTTAACATCATGGCTGTAATATAAAATCATAATTTAATGTCTTAATCGATCTTTAATCGTTGACTATTCTCTTTTTATAAGAGATTTAGGGGCTTGTTTTGTCTTTTTTTTCATTATTGATGATTGATTACTGATTTTCGTGCTGTCTTTTATGTTTTGTATCTTTGACTTGCTGTCTGAAACATTTCAACTATGTCAATACTCATTTGTACAGTGCAAATAACACTAATGGGGTGAAGCCTGGCACTGGCTGCCTAATAGGAAAAAAACTGTATTTGTAAGGCCAAGGGATGTTTATGTTGAAGGGACCAGCATGTGGTCTGTCTGTGACATGTTCATTCTACAAGTGCCTGCATCGACTCCTCTTCTTTGTCAGCTGGAATAAGCAATCGACATCCCAGTGTTTGGATGTGTTTTTTCTAGTCATGCACACGTAGACCAGGCACTTTTTACACACATACACACACACACTCAGACACAAATATGTAAGCGAGGTGGATGATGTGTCAGCCGGTGTGCAATTATCACCAGGGCAACCTGTCGTCGTCGTCGTCATCCTCCCTCCCTCCAATCTGCTCGCCCCAGGGACTGACCGAGATCCACTCGTGTGATTTGGTTTTGTTCATTTGTTTGTGCTTTTCATCGATTTTCATTATTCTGCCTTGGGTCAGAGCTTTCCCCTCCGCACACATTTCAGAGTTCATCTCATTTGCTACCAGACAGACATAGACAGACGTAGGTGCATATTTATTAGTCTGTATTAATCAAGTAGAAGTTGTAATTCTTTTTTTTGTTTTTCATTCTTTTTATGGATGATCTCCTTGTTGGTAATCAATTTGTGCAATAACAGTTGTTCATCTCACTTTGTAACCCAGTTTTAATTGATGACATGAATGCAAGATAACCTTATTTTTGTAAAGAAACCTGAAAAGTGTAAAAAGATGTATGTATATGAGGAGAAATGACGCTCACACGGGAGCTTTTTGTGTGATAAAGTAACGTTTGATTGACGATTGAAGGGGGAAGTTTTCCCAGAAGCCTTGATTAAAAACTAAAATCAGCATTAAAATATTTAAGACACTGTTTTGCACCTTTTAGGTGTTAATATTTTGCTCAATAAGAAACCTTGGCTTTGGGAAACCTTCCCCGTCTGGTCTTAAAAGGCTCTCTGGTGAATCCTGCTGCATGGACGGTAGCTGGCGCTCTTATACAAGCCCCCCCTCTTTTCCCCCCAAGCACTGATGCTGAGTCTGTTTTATCACGCTCCCCCCTGTCCTCTCCTTCAGTCTGAGGGGCTTTGATAAGACCACATCCTCACATCAGTTAAAGGGTTATCTTTTATCCACTCCTTAGGGCTCTTAAGGGCTGTACATTGTACATACTGTAGGGCCTCTACTAACACAAACCCCCGAGGGCCAAACCAGACAGAGCTGAACAAAATCCAGAGCTATTTTTCACACAGAAAAATGAAACTTTGTTTTGTATATCAGGGATGAAATAAATGAGATTTTAACAAACAAGTATTGTGTTTTGCTGAGGCTCACTTATTGTCTCACCATCATTTTGTGATTTTTGTCTCAGAGGACATTCTGTTACTCTGCAGCTGTGTTTCTCTCCTGTCTGTCCTTTTCTCTCCCGTCAGCAACAGCTGTAAAGCACCTGGAGTGTTGTTTTTGTCTTTAGCTGATATTCCTGTGGGAAAGCACACACAGTAATACCACAACAATGTTCAAGTTAGATCATTCTGTCCCAAATCTTTTCATAGCTTAGAGAGTCAAAAGCTTTATATGTAATATTTGTTCTAAATTGTTCCAACTCTGCATTTTGACCGGAAGTTCCTTCAATACTCTCGATTGCAATATCCATATTTGTACTCTAAAATTGGATATGACCCAGTACTACTTACTATAAATTTAACAATGTGTAATTGTTACTATAAGCATCAAATGCACCTATTTTATCAGCTTTCTACTGAAGCTGCAGTAAACGCCCCCAATGCATTTAGATACTGTTGGTAGAAGAGTGGACGAGGTATGTAGGTTGTTTGTGCGCACTCACACACACACACACACACACAACACATGAGTGTAAAGAGATCCATTCTGACTCTGCTTTTTTTACCATTGACTATTGTCTCAACTGTATGAACCGAGATACTAAAATATTCCCCGAAGCTATTTGAACAGCAGTGAACTCAGGCATGAAATCTGTATCTGTCTCTACAAACTATGGAAACCTCCACATGAGCAGCAATGTCCATGTATTACGGGGAGTTAGTCCAGTAGTTACATCATTAAAAATAAAAATGTATTTCAATTTAACATACACAGAGAATAGATTCAAGCTTGTTTCAAACAGTTTGCTATACTTTTACAAGAAAATATAATGATTTAATGAGAAATAACCCAGGAGTTGTTGAGATAACAAGACGTCTAAAGTTTCAACATCTAAAGCTTGACACGACTGCCATGCTTAGTTACATTTGCTCAGCTATTATTGGACAGTCTGTTCAGGGCCTAAATTTAGCAGGTCAGTTTGAGGCTTCCATCTGGATCCCTAATGTTCGATATAACTGCTACTCTGTGCCATAACAGCACTTGAGTGACCTAAAATGGTTTTTCTATAGTTGTGCTTTCTCATTGGGAGTGTTTATTGCAACCATACACCTTTTTCAGTTTCAATTTTGTGACTCTGTGCGTGACTGTCCCCACCTGGTGCTTCCTCAATCACGGCATGCGCACACTCACACACACACCCTCATTCTGTTGTTTTGCTGTCTGTGAATGAGAGGAGAGCATCTGGACTGTAATGGGTGGATAGTGCAATGGTAAAAGCTTAATTAGCTAAATGAGTTCATTCGTTAAGTAGGCTGCAGCTCGGTCCCTAGGTGAGTTCCAGGTGGGGGCAGGAGACCTTCTCTTGGGAGACAGAGAAAGTTGCCTTTGTGTGTGTGTGTGTGTGAGAGAGAGAGAGAGAGAGAGAGAGAGCGTGTGTATGTAGCAGATATGATTTAACATTTTTTAAGCTTCTTTTCATACCTCCATAATCTGTAATCCACTCTAATCTGACTACTAGTTTATATCAGTAAACATGTGACGCCAACACCTTGATATCCTGTTACACAACTGGGTTATTGACAGGTTAGTGATTGTGTGCCTTTGTGAGTGTGTTCCAGTTTGTAACAAGACTGAGAAAGAAAAGTCAAGAATGAGTTCAAACAAAAAGGTAAAACTATGACATTTTCCTCTTTGTGTAGTACCTCTTCTCATAAAACTCTGCTGCAGTCGCTCATCTTTATTGGGATGAATGAGGTTACAGGCACTTGAGCAGCATTGAGCCCTGTTGAGCAGAGCGCCATCTGTCTGTGCTGACGCAGGCTTTCTTCTGATGAATATTAAATAAAAGTGTCACTCGAAAAGTCGCCTTGCCTCCCAGTAACTGCCTTCAGTGTAGGAAGTGCCTGTCGCACTTTGAGACTGATTGATGTAATCGCTGGTAAGAATTGCAGGCAGGCCTCTGGAGACAACTGCACTCTGTTCTGTGTGTCTGTCTTCATCAGTGCCATATCTCTTAACAAGAAGAGAAAAATGTCAAAAGTGCTCCAAAGTACAGCAGACTATGTACATTCAGTCTGCAGTCTTACTGGGGCGTATAATGGGTTAAAGATTAGGATTAGGGTTAAGTTACAAATTCAAGATATTCAATATGAGTTAGGGGTTTGGGCAAATGGTTTCAGGGTTAAGACTGAATTAGCATTAGTGCTAAAAAGCAAAGCTAGTTTAGCATAAAACAAAAATAACTTTTTTTTTACGACCTGGGTCTCATTTTGGTTAATTATTTTTAAATAAAAGAGGAAAACTTGGCAAGGAAGGTCTGTAACCTTTGCACAAATCCACAGAGCATTATCATCCAACTCTGCCATTATTTAGACTCTTTTAGCTCATTGTTTTAGTTTTTCAGTCAGCAATACTCGACTCTCAACCTTGTTTCCAGTCGCTGTTTTCACCAAAAAAGTTCTAATAAACCTTCTGCATGCTCACTTCCCAGCACCAAAGGCCAGACAGACAAAGTTAGCAGCTAGCTGGAGAACATACTGGAATATTTTATAGCTAAAGAACTAAATATTTCTCAGGAGCTAGTGGAGAGTTAGCATTAGATGTTATCTAATGCAATGGAACGTTAGCATACACTGTTTGCTTACACATTTGCCAACATGTGATAATAGGTGGTAATGTGTCAATTCTGTGTTTCCGCCTTGTTCTTCTCCCCAAAGAGGCCAAAAAATCAATTCATAAGAGCTCATTTATGGGCCTTCTCAAGAACCTTTATTCAATAATGTTGGACTTCATTCAGACCTGGTGCCATTGTCTTGTCTTTATGGCATTGTATATATGTGTTCTCCAGTTGTACCATGTTAATATGGTCTTACAGTAATAAATCTGACAACAGGCCCAGCAGGTTTAGAAATTCAAAGGTGTGTGTTTGTGTGCAGACGTAGGAAGAGGAGATGAGTGGTGACAGGCATGAGATTTCATTTAGTCTCTGTGTAAAGCTCTGCGTCAGTCCAATTTTCTTCATTATTATCAATGGCTGGAGACAAGTGCTTGGTTGTTGTCATGAGTGATGCTGCTAATATCAAGCTTCATTGAAGAGAAACACACTGTGAGCTCAAATCTGAAACATAACGTTTTTCCAAATGCACAGCAGTCAGAAATAACCACTGTCAGAGCAGTGATGCAGGGAATTATCACTAAAAATGAGCATGAATAAAAGTTGATACTTCTCAGCCCTCTAGACAATTTGAGACGACCAAATGAAGTCAGACTGTACGATGAAAGCTACTTAGCTTACAGACTTATGTGGGCAGGGGAAGCTAGCCATCCCGCACCTGAATGCTGTGTGTTTCTCCTTTAAAAGTGTAACCTAATTCTACTTTTTAAAAGAACCAAAGAAATGCACTTACCCAACAATCAGTGTTTAATTTTTCAAATGGGGACAAAAGTCATGTCATGGTAAAATGCAGATTTTTGTGTCAGTGGTGAAGGTTAGGGTAAGGGTTAGGCAAGTAGTGGTTATGGTTAGGGTTAGAGTTAACCCTACATTACATTATATTAAACTTAACAATTTCTTTGGTTCTTTTAAAAAGTAGAATTAGCTTATACTTTTAAAGGAGAAACACATGAGGCATTCAAGTGCGGGATGTCTAGCTTCCCCTGCCAACATAAGTTAGAGTTAACCCTAAGCCTAACCATAACCACTACTTGCCTAACCCTAACCCTAACCCTTAGAGTTAACCCTAACCCTAATCCCAACGTCTCCAGGAAAAGACTCTAAAAGTCTATGTAAATACCCAAAAAGTGACAGAAGACTGTGTGTGCAAGTGTTGTGGGTCTTTTAAAAACGTTTGAGGATCCATAAGCCATTTGATCAGTGATGGAAAGAAAACAATACTCATAAAATGTAAATGTAATTCAATTTTATTTAAAATGTTATCAAAAAGATGAGTGTCTATTTCTATGAAGCAATCAAATTTACAACATAAAATGATTCTTAAAACTCAGTCTAGATAAACTGTACTGTGAGAATAAAAAATAAAAACTTCATATAGCATCAAATATTAATTAATAATTTAACATGCATTAGTTGCAGTATCAAAACAATTGAAACAATAGTCTAGTGTCCATATGAACACTGAAATAGATGTGGTTGCTCTAATGACTATTGTTGTTTTAAGACAGACTTGAAAAATTGTGAACTTGTCCTTTAACAATCTGCCTGTTAGATTTTGATATTTTTTCTTTGGATACATTGCAAGACTTAATATAATAAACATCCTAAATAACAGAAGCATAAATACAGTGAGAGGTGATCTGAGGCCAGAGGTCAAAGGTGAGCTTCGCTGCGATAGGTGGAGACACCCAAGGGCTCCACCCCACCCGACATGGAGATCCGGCGGACGCTCACAATCAGGATGCCATCAGAGTTTAGGGTCCCACACACTGAAAGGGGGTCCATATCCTCCGGGAACAGGGACTTATGGGTGAATGTGGCACTGACGCTTCCATCGTCCATAACCTGGAGGACAGAGATAGAGAGTTAAAGATGGAGCTGCAGAAGGATGGATAGATCTGTGGTAGGAGGAGTAAACTGACAGAAAAAAAGATGATGAAAAATAATGTCATTGAGCATTAGGGGTCAGGAGGAGAAAGTGTGAAGAGCAACAGGGTCTGAGGGCGAGAAAAGAGGGTGAGAACCAGTGATAAGGAGAGGCAGAGGGGTCAACACTGCTCAGCTGGTGGAGAGAGAGAAAAACGGAAAGGGAGGAGAGAGAGAAGGAAATGAACACTGACTGGTCCTCTCTAAAGATGTTCTTTTTTACTGTTACAGGCCTTTAAGACTTTTACTTGTAACATAGTATTGATATTGTGGTAATACTTTTTCCACCATGTGACATTAGTGTCGACATGACGAGTTCAACCAATGATAGAATGTCCTCAGATTGTTTAATTCGAATGATTTTTTGAGGCCAGAAGAGATATGAATATAAGCTCTGTCTCCTAGAAATGACATTCATCTATAACTTTATATATATCTGACTGTCAGTTCACTTGACCTGCATCCTTGGCTGCCCACTGCTCCTAATACTTGGGATGGGTTAATGCAGAGAATGAATTTCACTGAACAACTGTATGTATGACAAATAAATCTCTAAATAGCAACAGCAAACACGTTTTTTCCGAAAACATAAAGCTGGCTAAATCACATTGTCTCTCAACATAATGAGAAAATGTTAGTTAATGTATTTGTAAAGGTTAACAAAATGTAGAACATTAACATATGAGTGAACACAATGTGACACAATGTATATGCTTGTTTTTTCCCCACCAATATATCTGATCTTTCAGTACAATATTACAGAAAAAATCTACAATGACTTGAAGCATAAAATGTTTAATAATATTTAAGTGAAATCACAATCTTTCACTAACTTTAACCAAAATGTCCTGCATCTCACTAAAGCAGCATAGTTGGGAATGCAATTTAGTTGTATATGAATGTAATCTTTTGTACACATGGTTGAAAAATATGAAGTATTCTTGTTTTAACAATAATTTTCCATCACGGATTCCTAGAGCCGAATATGAATCACTTGTTTTTACAACCAACAGAGAGCTGCAAACCAAATGTGGAAGGCTGGAATCAGACTGTGTCTCACAGACTTGATAAGCAACCAAAGTTTTCAGAATTGTTGTCAGTTATTTTCTGTGAATCTACTTCATGATTCATCTACACATTATTTTAGCACAAGTGTTATCAGTATTAAGTGCAGTAATAGTATAATATTAATGGCTTAAAGTGGATTATGTCACTTTAAAGATGTTTAGTGCTGTGACATGATTCAGATCAATGTGTCAAATACCAGACATGCGCAAGTTCACTCTCACCTCTGATTCATCTCCACAGGTGTGTGTGTGTGTGTGTGTGTGTGTGTGTGTGTGTGTGTGTGTGTGTGTGTGTGTGTGTGTGTGTGTGTGTGTGTGTGTGTGTGTGTGTGTGTGTGTGTGTGTGTGTGTGTGCGTGGGAAAAAACACTTGAAGCATGTTAACATATGCACAGTAAGCTGTCTCTCACATCTTTCTAAGTATAGAAACACACATTGGTTAATTTATACTCACGCCTATGCATACACACACATACACACACCTTCTCAGCATGAACAACAACATGGTGGTTGTATGCCATCACCACCACGTCATGCGGTTCAAAGTGGCTGACGTCAGCTGACATGTAGTAGCTGTCTCCCAGACATCGCACCCCGCCTGTAACCACACCACCTACTGGAGCTGCAGGGGAACTACACATTACAGGAAGCAGGAGGTCTGCTGGGAGGACACCTGGAGGTTTGCAAGAACAAGCAGCAAAAGAATACTGTGATCATTCCTCTTGACATACTGACTACAACCTGCCAAATTAGTCAAATCAGTTACTCTTTCGACTGCCTCATTCTATCTTTTCATGATCTTTTCCTGCCATTGGAGCTAAACAGGAAAACACTGTCGAGACACAAAGAGTGGAAGCCTCATAATATTCTCAAAACATGTTTTAACACATTTTTGCACAAAACAAGAACAGTGGTTTTGGATTTCATGAATGATTACAGTAAGCAAAACCTGTCTCAACATTCATGTGAGCACCTAGTTTTTTTTAAGACAGACTTGAACATTATGAATCTGTCCTTTAATAATAATCTAGAGAAGACTTTTACATAGAAATGTATGAATGAAGACTATGAGACATTTGAATTACAGCATACCTGCATATGAATACATAATACATATATGAATACAAAAATAAGTTAACACTGTACATATATTCAACTTTTTCTTAAACAAAATATTTTTCTAGAATAATCACATCAATATTGTGTAAATAATAGAAATGAATCAACATATTGTTAAATATCTGAACTTTAAAACTGAACTTATCATAAAATATTATATGCCTATTTCATCACTCTCATTTTCATCCTCCCTGAGCTCCTCACTAACTGCTGCTAGCTGGAGCCAACACAGAGACACTGTCTGTCTTTTTTCTGTCCACCAGGTAGAATCAAAACACTGCCAAGCTAACCAGCCAGCTGCTGACCAAGGCCGTAGCCAGGACTTTTCAAATACAGAGGTCAAAAAGAAGTACACAACTAATATGTAATACTGTATGATTTAATCCATGATGTATTTAAACTGCTTTCTTGCTGTGCATTTCTCAGTCATGGTTACTCTTTTGGTGCAGTGTTTTCTTATCACTTCCAGTTTTGCAACTTAAATCAACTCCTATTTCAGTATTCTACAACTTCCATGGTTGTATGTTTAAAAAATTATAACTGCAATATATTATTTTCTTTGTTTGTTCTTAAAATGTGAAATGGAGCATGGCCTGGCAGGAAAGGGAGAAAAAGGCTAATCCAATGAATGAACAGTTTGCAAAATATTTGTAAATTTGTAACGACTCTGCTGACAGAAGCACAACACAGCTGGAGCTATTTGGTAAGGAAACCAGTTAAATTGGAAACCAGTTGGGACATAACAACGGGACCAGTGAAAAAATTCCCGGTGGATTTCAAGACCTCACTCCGCCTCTGGATAAATGTGTGGATGATTCATAAAATCACAACAACTGATTAGTCTACATCTAAGTAAGGCTATAGACTTACTACAGCAGCTACATGTAAGTAAGGCTATAGCCTTACTACAGCCCCTACATCTAAGTAAGGCTATAGCCTTACATTGATGAGATCAATGTGTGGATGACTCATAAAATCACAACAAACAATTAGTCTACATCTAAGTAAGGCTATAGCCTTACCTTGATGAGATCAATGTGTGGATGACTCATAAAATCACAACAACTGATTAGTCTACATCCAAGTAAGGCTATAGCCTTACTTAGATTATATCAACATGTGTGTGACTCATAAAATCACAACAACTGATTAGTCTACATCCAAGAAAGGATCTACTGTTATCACATTTGTTTCAAACACTGCCTAGTTATGTATGAGTTATCATGAGCCTTCAGTATTAAGTAGTGCAGGAGTATTGGTCAAGTAACAATTTGAGTTTTATTGGTTGTAGTTAATTCAATCTGCTAGTATCATCAAGTAATAAACATTGTTAATGTGATGGTTAGAGCAGCAGCAGCATTTCAGCACTTCATATTACATTCTCAGAAGCTGGTATCTTTTATATTTGTAGATTTTTTTTAAACCTTGCTATTAGCTCTTTATGTGGCCCAGTAGACAAAGTCCAGGGCCAAAGCATATACGTTTTTATGGCTCTGGCTCATTACTCCTACTGAATTCTACTGAAGCAGGTCTTTTTCTTCTCTGTGGAGTTATTATTTTAATCAACCCACCACTGTAATGTCAAATATTAACGCGTTGTTCAAGCTGGTGGAGGAAATGAATGAAGATATTTCAACACGGCTAAAAAAAACTATGTAAAATGTCCATGAGCAAAGCACTGAAGCCTCAACTGCTCAAGGAAAGCTACTCATGTGAGGCATGCTGAGGCTAAGATGAATTTTCTTATGCAATATTTTCACATTCTGATAACATAAATAATAAATCATATTTTTTTATCAGTCTGCATTGGATTTGGGGAGGTTTACACTCCAGTGACCTGAGCCAACATTACTCAAGATAGCATTACAGTTGTCAAACACATCTTCATCCTAAAAGCCTTTCCTCTTCTAATGTTTAAAATGGAAACATAGTGTTTGAAAATGCAAACAAGCAGATTTCCTAATAGTAGGAGAATGAGTTTTATTCTGACATACAAGAACAATGCTGTTCTTTCTTTTCTACGCCTTCATCAGCTGGTGAGGATTCTGCAAACCTCAGAATCTTTTAGCACAAAGTCATGTAGCCATCATGTGACAGCCCTGGTACATGGTTTGTGTTTTAAAACAAGTCAGTTGGAAACAATAATTCTCATTCCAGCCAATCATGGAGCTGCAAGTAATGTAATTAGCTAGGTAGCTGATAAAATATGCATAAGCTGCAAAAAATGAGACACTGCTTTAGTCTACATCAGTCTGGTCCAAATATGTACAAGGACTTTGAGAGGAAAAGCTGCTATCCTTATCATTGTAAACTGCACGTGTACCATGCAACAACAGAAACAGAAAGTAATGTGAATGGTTTGTTTTCTTACCAGTGTGTCCATAGGAGGATATGCTGTGCCTGCTGAAGGGAGCCAGACAGTTGGGCCCCCCAGGGCCCTCTTCTCCGAACAGACTGGAAGTACCTGTCGATTCAAGAAAGGGCTCAAAAAGTGGGTCCAGAGAATCCGACGACCCACCCAGTGATCCCTCAGACCTATAGGAGCTGGAGGTGCTGTAACGGGACGACGAGCGGTAAGATGAGGAGGATCTGCGGCTGGATGTCAGTGATGCCATAGCGGAGGACATACAGCAGTACTTCACACCTATACACACTTCTTAAAATATGATTTCTGCTAAGCCTCCTCAGTAAGAATGCTAAAAAATATAGGCAGAAAAGTAGGTTACCCACAGCTATTACCCCTTCACTCACTGTCCAGGAGTCTTTGTTGAGGGTTTTTATAAAGCCTTGGTGCATTGTGGGTCAGTGGAGCACAGTGGGCTCTATAATGTTCTTCCTTTATCCATAAATGGCAGTTTGTCTGGCCACTTGGGCCAAGAATGTAACGGACAAACTGATAAGGATTGAAGACCCCCTTTTATTCAGCCCATACACAAACACTCACACAGCAGAGATACGGTTGAAGGAGGCCTCTAGGAGATGCTTCTGGCATGTGGTCAGAAATAGCATAGTGCTGTAATGGTCAGGTTGTCCGTTAGACTGACCCTGCAAACTATGTGAGCTCTTTATCAATAATGCAAGAGAAAACTGGCCATTTTAATTCTGCTTACCTGCTAATGGAATAACGGATACACTTTAAAGTTTGCATCTGACATAGAGAGTGCTTACTGAGAGAACAGATTCAAGGCCAAAATCACAAGATGTGCAAAATGGTTTTCAGTCTGACAAAAGCCAAAGAAAATGCAGCCCCGGTCGACCTTTACAATCCCTCTTTAAAAGCTTTAATTGTAGTGACATTTGCCTATTGACAACACAGTTGTCCTCCAAGCACTGCCGTGTATCAACGATGACATTCAAGACTGTCAAATAAATACTTTTATGTGTGTGTATGTGCGTGTGCGAGTGTGTTTATTTCCAGGATATGAAAAATGACATTCAGCAGGGTGTCATTTTGCCCTTCAAGGTAATGTAGCCACAGTCATATTCATGTGTGAGCTATAAAGCTGAAACAATCCAGTTAATACAGGCAGCATACATCAACATGACAGTCCCAATTTGTGCTCTTAGATGAAACACTTGTATCTGTCCTTGTGTAAAATATTATGCATTAATAAATCTTCTACATCATATTTTAAAAAGGCTTTCCAAAACATTGTGAGGGAAAAACTTAACCATATGACCTGAAAAAAGTGCAGGATAATAGAGAACAGACAAAAAGTTAAAATGTAGAGACTCAGCTGTCTCCTTCAGCCTCTCACAGTCAGCAGTAGAGATGTTCATCTATTCAGCTCTCCTGCCTGAGGTCCAGTGTCTCTTTTGGGAATAGATTTAATCTCGGGGGCAACACATCGTGGTCTCCATACACATACATCCAAACACAACAACCCTCCTGACCTTTGACAGATGATGCATCTTCAGTAGGCGCATTGAGGCAGAATTCAGAAAAGAGGGTACAAGGCAAGAGCAGATGAGCAAAAGAGACACTTAGCAAAGTAAAAGAACACCATTAAGCATTTCTGAGTCCCAATTATTATTGTCAAATGAACCATGATCCTCCAAAATAATGTGTAAACATCACTGTCAAGACAAGCAGTCCTTGTCTTATGCTAATGTTTTGTTTTATGCTGTGTCAGGGTGTTGGCAGAGATCACAGGAACTTTTCTTGACTTGTGCATAAATCTTCCAAATGTCACCTCTGACACAATGTCAAGTGCAGTTTAAGCTGTCAATCATCATACTAACCGTGTGGCACTTACTTCAGATTGAAATATCTCAACTACTTTTGGATGGATTGCAATGAAATTCTGTACATTCATCCATGTTCAGGTCTCGTCTGTCCTTTTCAGTTTACGTTATTTTCTGATTTATTTTGTGGTACTGACCTTTTTGTCTTGTTTCAGGTCACTTCACGCCCTAATGTGTTGCACCTGTGTCTCATTGTCTCTCGTCTCTTTGCATAAAACCCTGTGTCTTCCCATTCTCCTTTGCCAAATCATCTTGTCTATTTGTAATGAGCATTCTTCTTGAGTTTCCTATTCTTTTAACTAGTGTTTTTGGATTTTTGCCTCTGCCTAGCCCCTGTGATACCTTTGCTCTGCTGACTGGCTTCCTGTGTTTTTTGACCATTGCTATATCAAAGCATTTTCAAATCTCTCCTTATGTCACTGAGTCAGTTGGCAAAGATTCTGATAGATACTTTCGTTTATGACCAAATTCCTGCACACATACTGACATTCCCATCAGCTTCAGCTGCACTTTGTGTTTTGTGCTAATTAGTATGTGTTGAAGCTGAACTAATGGTGAACATGGTAAGTTTACCAACTAGGCATTATCTTGTTAACATTGTCAGTGTGAGCAGACAACAGACAATCCATCTTTCTGACTTGACTCTGTGTCACATATGGTTAGCATTGTAGCAACATCATTCATATAGCCTTAAATTAGCTACATTTGGCATGTTACATATTTCAGGCAGTTTGTCACAATTTAATCCAGATAACAGTAAAAAACTGTATGGCTCCTTTTAGTTTTATCAACATTTTCCAGCAGCTCTATTATATCTGTAGTTCTTTTTACCGAGTGGGATATATATCGTTGCTGTCAGAAATTCTTTCGACTGACATGAAAGTTTGGCCTAGCTCAGTTGCATGTTAGCATGCTGATGTTAGCACTGAGCTTAAAGCACCGTTGTGTCTAAATTCTGCCTCCTAAATGTGCTAACCTGGCTTTCAACTTGCTTTAGCAATGTTATCATTTAAAGTCATGTCTCAAAAGGAATTATTTATTTATATGAAATTGAGACATACACACCCTGTAAAGAATATAGCTCAAATGTCCTGTATTGATGTTGTGCATTCAGTCAATCAAAGGTTCAGAAATAAAATATATCATATACATTCACTGAACAGAGATTGTGAAAACAAAATGCATATTTCTTTCTTTGTTTTCGCAGACACGACGTGAACGTTAACGCAGTCCTATAGAAAAGAATAGGGCAGAAGAAACATAGCCATCTCACAATTTTTGAGCCCAAATTGTGAGATGACTACGTTTTGCACTGTGGACCAACGTAGCTGTGATACGCTCTGATGTGAGACTGGGTTGTCCATTCACAGACTGTGTGGCAGCCACTCAGACCAGGCCACAAAATCTGATTTTCACTCTAACAAAGATCTGATCTTTTCATGGGTCTCTGAGCCGGGAAGATCACACGAGGTTACAGCACTGTTTCCACAGCCATGACAAGATGAGATTTGTCACACTAAGAAAAGCTTTTTTTATGTGTTCTTTTTTTCAATTCAGTCCTGCTGCCAACACTTTTTCTGTCCAAAAAAGAACAGATGTATAAACTGTATGTTGTATTTATAGTATGTCTGAACTGACTTTGTCCAACTTTTTATGGTGACATAATGCAACATAAACAGATAACTCATATTTGTTTGTTTGAAGTAAGAATCAAGCCTTCTGTCTGTTTACCAGTTTAATGTATTGATACATCTTACTATGATAAATGCTGTCTCTGACTCAGTCTCTGTTGCTCTTTCATCTCAGACGAAGCCTGGAGCTTTGTCTGCCAGGTAACTCAGGTGATCAAAAGAAAGAGAAAGAGAAAATAAACACAAGAGAGACTGAGTGAGAGTGAGAAGGTAAATGAGATCCCTCTTCCTGGAAATAAGGTGTAATTCAGAGGTCAGGATGACAACATGAGATTTAGAGAGAAGGCCTTTTAGAAGACTTTAATCTTCTGATGATTGCTGGTTTGCAGAGGAATAGGCAACCTAGACGACTTGCCTCACCTTTTCATATGGCCTGTACACTCATTGCAAGTCACAGTGCAGGCCATGAAAGTTTCACTAAACTAGCAAGGAAGTACTGTGGAGAACAACAGTATTCCACTTCCTGGTAACCCTTGACACCAGGATCACGTTGCAGGTGCATTAGTCTGATTGACTTTCTACAACTAGAGGTCTGATGGTCCTCTCATGCTTCTCTCTGTGTTGTTTTTAGAATACTGTTGGTGTTTACCTTTGATGAACATCTACTCTAGGCTAAAACAGTCCAGTAACTTACACGTGCATGATCCAAAATATTCTGTTTCATAGGAACTGTCCTCATCAGAAAAATGATTGTGTAATCAAACCTTTAATGACCTACATTTTTCTGACAAGTGATAGGAGCATGTGAGTTCCACACTGGAAATCACAATTCGCAGCCTGTCTACTACAATCAACGTTGGTTTCTTTCAACCATGACTATGATCTTTTTCTGGCCGTATAGGAACAGCACAATGTTTTGGGAGATGGGCCACACTCAAATCTGTGATGCACTTAGCTTAGCATAAACACTGGAAGCAGATAGTGGCTCTGTCCAAAATTCAAAACTACAACCACATTGGTGCATCTTCTTCAGTATTGATCTTTTTAACTCTCGGCTAGAAAGCAAATATTCGCAAAACCTAACCCTAACCCCCTACTCCTAATCCTAATCCTCAGACTGTTTCTTAATCATGAGTTTTAGTAGCCTAAATTAAATTAGACTTTATTTGTTGAGGTGTCAGGTCATAAAATAGTATTGTATTATTGCCTGTGTATTGTATTGTGTATTGAGTCATTTTTGCTACAGCTGATTTACTGGTAGGATTTGTTTTAATTAATTTATTAAGACTTGTTGAAAATATCTTGAAACAGATTTTGACAAAATCTAGACTAGGTTTAGGAATGGACCTGGATAGACTAAGATAGACCTAGATAGAATAACCTCATGTGACAGATGGTTTGTTATTCAAGAACCATCTGAGAAGTTGTCCTTGGAAATTATTTGGATAAAGGCAGGCAAATACATGTCAGGTGATTGGATGAACCATCTGTCTATCACCATTTGACCTTGTGAGGCAGCTGGATTTGTGACACTGATTGGTCCAAACCACTGACAGTTACTTTAAAGCCTCATAAAATGGATTCTTGTGTGATCTTGTGATTTCATAATCTAAGAATCCAGCTGCCTCGCAAGGTAATAGACAGAAACCCAACATACTGCATCTTGAGTTGTAAAAAGTGCTCAAGCAAAGCAGCAAATAGTCTTTCAGGTATAGTCACTTTATTTGAAATCACACCTGCAGCATTCAACTCCACTTTGACATAAGTAGTTTAGTTTAGTGACAGCTTAGTTTCGTTTTCTAATACTCCTATTCATTCTGTTGAGTTTCAAATATACATGTAGACCTTATGTCCTTCACATTTTTACACTCCACCAAACAATGTCTGTGTGTGCTACCCAAGCATGTAAAACCCTGACTAACACACACCAGCCTTGGTTCTGAAATCCATCGTGCTCTGCTCTGATATTTCCATTCCATCCTCTCGCTCTGCCAACTAGCCAAATGGATTATCGAGCTCCCTGTGGGCCTATGATGTCATGGAAAAGTGAAATACTTACAGCTTTAGGATCACTAAGACCACTGCAACGGTGCAGTTTCTTACTTATTGCAGTCCTTTGCCCTGGTAATAACTTAATAATGATGATGTCATCATGTCATGGAGCTAATTGCAGCAGATTTTATGGTGTATGTACCCCAGTGGCTATAAGGACTACATCCACTGGTAAATGGTGTTAGAAGAGGTGAGCTAATGTAATATTTCATAACACTATATGGAAAGCAGTGAGATTAATGGAGGTCTCCGCTCTTCTCCTCCCATCTATCTCTTACTCCACCCTTTCTTTAAGGAATGTTACATATGACATATTTTTAAAAAAAATCACACCAGATTTGTAATTTTTTTTGCAAAGAACAATAACAACATTTTATTAATTGGAAATAAT
This sequence comes from Scomber japonicus, assembly GCF_027409825.1. Taxonomy (NCBI): domain Eukaryota; kingdom Metazoa; phylum Chordata; class Actinopteri; order Scombriformes; family Scombridae; genus Scomber; species Scomber japonicus. Next base: position 8,586,444 of record NC_070583.1, read on the forward strand.
ATCAGATGCAGCAAACAAAGATTCCGTTGTTCAAATCCAAGGTGGCAATAGTCAAATAATTACATTCAGCCAAAAGAGGACGAATTAAAAAGGAACAAAAAAAAAGAGGAGTAAAAGAACAAGACAGGATTGAGATTTTAGAGGGAGGAGATGGTTGAGTGTGTGTTGGACTGATGCAGATGAGACAGTACATTCATTTTGGGTCATCTATTTCCTTGTACCTTGTTAGTTCATAGTGTCTTTGTCTCTGTTGGGTGAGTTGTATGGCTTTGCTTTCTACCAACCACCTGTAAGTCTCTTTTAATTTTGTGTGTGTGTATGTGTGTGCGTGCATATGTGTGTGTGTGTGCCAAGTGTCACTGAGGATTGTGGGACGTTTTAATTAAGACCAGCCGCGGCAGTGGAGGCTAATGTGGGTTAAACACAGACCATCTCTCTCTGTGTTATTCAGTTTTCACACTCTCAGTCTCAGTTGTGTTCACAGGTTTTTGGCCTAATATCCACCGCTGGGGGCCCGGTGGTGTGGTGAGGGTGGCTCCCAGGGCCCTTCAGCTTTTCTCTAAAATGGTAAGTAGGGTATAGGGTGACAGGGCCGCCACCATGCCCTCCTGCCTTGACACTGTCCAACAGATGTTTTGATGTCTTTTTATAGAGCTGGGTTCTCCCGCCACTATCACACACACTGGAAAAGACAAACACACACACAGAGAGAATCCGGAGCACTTCTCTCTGATAAGTAGGCTATCCAATGTCAGTGCTTGCCTGGAGCAACAAACTAAAACACACTGCCCAGAGACACATACACACACACACACGTACTCACATACACGTACACACACACAAGGGAACGTTTCACTTTAAAGACATCTGGCTGACTCAAGGACAGCAGGGTGTGTTCTTCAGTTATTGGGCTACGAAATATTAATCACTCCTGAACAGAGCTGAGCAAGAAGCACTTTCTTTCGTTGGCCATCAACTTCTACAAACCGCTAGGAGTTTTCTGGGACAGCTAACCTCAAAAGATGTCATTTAGACGGGGTGAGATATAGAGAAAGGGAAGGGAGGGTGCAGATGGAGTGAAGGGGAAAAAGACAGGAGGGTGAATGAAAAAAAAAGACAGAGAAGGAGAGAGATAAGCATCTCCTGTTCGTCAGGCGGTTTTATAATCGCGGGCTAATTGCCTGTCGGCAAAGGTAGCACTCAGATGTCCTCTTAGTTACGTAATGAGCCCCCTGTGGGGAAAGATGGAAGGAGGGAAAGAGAGAGATGGTACGGAGGCAAAGAGGAAAGGACAGAGACAAAGAGGGGGAGGGAGGGAAGAGAGGAGAGGAGAGGAGAGGGTGAGGTGGCAGGAAATGACTGGACAGAGACAGAAGGATGGAGAGAGGGGACATTCATCAGGCTGTCTGTGTGTGTGTCAGCTAGAATTCTTCAGTCTCTATTCTTATGAGGACAAAATGTTCTCACAAGGACAGATGAGGAAATCGAACCAAGTGTCACTTCTACAAAAGGATTTGTCCTTTAGGGTCTTGGATGGGGGTTAAGGGTAAATGTGGTAATTGTCCTCAGAGGTATACCCATGTGCATGTGTGTGTGTGTGTGTGTGTGAGAGAGAGAGAAAGAACCAGACAGCTGGGTGAATGAAAAACACATCACACCAAGGTGCTCGTCCTCTGTCTTTCTCTCTCTGTCACATACACACACACACACACACATGCGTATACACTGCCAGGGAAGAGGATGGGGACACTCAGAGAGACAGGCCGAGCAAAAGCACGGTGGACAGAGCGTGTGGATAAATAGAAAGGGTGAAGGGGTGGAAGGGGGGGGGGGGGTGTTGATGAACAAAGGCGCGCTCGCGTCACCGTGCCCGGACAAAAGCACAACCTCGCCTGGCCAGCACCGCACCGGCTTTTAATGTCAACTGAAAAGGACAATGACGCACATCGGTCCAATCCACACGTGAGAAGCAACAGGATATATACTGAACTCTAGATGGGGATTTTTTTTTGTAGCGCTTTTGCCTTTGCACGTTTGAAAAAAAAGAGGCGAGTTTAATGCTGATTCGTGAAGCTTATGGCCTGAGTGACAGCACGGAGGATATGTGGCGGTGTGGCGATGATGACGGTGCAACTTGGGAGGTCAAAGGTGACGAATGAAAGGCACAGCTTCAATGGTTCCCCCTGAGTTGTCGCTGTCTTTTCCAACTCTCCTGACTAACACTCCTCATTTTCATGTTGTTTTTCATCCGATTTAGCAATGTCATCCCTTTTTTTTTTTTTAGCTCCAAAATCGTTTTTTTTTTCTTTTTCCTTTTTTTAAATTTCCAGCACCATTAAAAGTTAAACCTCCAACAAGAGCTCAGCTACACCAGACACTGTTTTAAAGGGAATCGCTGCATTTGGAGGGGTTTTGGAATGGATATACAAGTGCAAGCTTGAGGAGCTCGCTGACATCTTAACAATACATCCACACACACACACACACACACATACACACACACTATCACACGTTCACACACATTGAGGCTTTTCCAAACAGTCTAAACAACAACAACAAAATAGAGATGTGGGGACTGAATCTGTGCTTTAATTATTTGTAGAAAATAACTACGCACACAAGGCTTTCTCTCTCTCTCTCTCTCTCTCTCTCTCGCTCTCTCTTTCTCTCTCACGTACACACGCACTCAAAATCCCAAAATGCACACACGCACTAGCACACCGAGATGAGGGATGAGAGACAAGTGTGGTTATGCGTGCTGGCGGGATGCACTGATGTTCTGGTCTGATGGGATTTTCCTGAGTTGTATGAATGACAGTCCCTCTGGGAGAACCTTAACAGGGTTCCTCATATCACCATGGAGATGGGAGTTTCTGCATGTGTCACATAAACACGCCCTTTTGCAAACATCATAGAAAAGAAGGGAAAGTACAGAATAAAAAGGCAAAGCTTTTCAGGAGTCAGTATGAGAGGATAGGAACATTTTGACATTTCTGGGAAAAAAAGAAAGAAAAAAAACAACAACTCTTTGTGAGGATCATGACGAATGGCAATAACAGACCGTATCACAGTATCCTCTTTTGAAATAAAAAATAAAATAAAAACTTTTTTTTTGTTCACATTTGTATCGTTAATTTTTGTTTTTTTTCCCAGTAGACTATATCACACAGTGATAACGAAGAAAAGGAGAAATCTACACCCACGTTAGCTTCGTGCAAAAAACCACATACACTGGCACGCCGCATAGGCAAAGAGATCAAAGCAAGACAACGCATACAAAAATATAGAAAATCTCCAATGCAACTCATCTCTTCACAGACAAAAAAACTTTTTTCGGTCTGTCAGCCCGCGCCACTTCCTGCCGAACATCTACCGCCAAAGGGTCACTTCAGGAACATTCTGTTTGTTTGTCGTTGTTGATGCTGCTGCTGCTGTGTTATTTTTTTATTTTAAGACAACCAAAGTTCATGTGTCTTCCACTCAGGAATCCACAGAACTCCCCAAAAATATCCAGTAGCTATAGTTGATCATTATGGTAGATGTCCATCATAATGATGTTTGGAATAATGTGAACAACAACATGTTTGAGTGATAGAAAACTAGTACAATAAAAGCATATCATTTCTGTCATATCGTCTGTGACAAATCTTTTTTCTTTTTTTTTCTTTCTTTTTTTTTAAACTTTGTTATTTTAAAATACATACTATGTCCTGTCACTTTGAAGACATTCCAGCATTTGCTCATAATTGGTAGTGACAGGGGTTAAATAGTTTGGCATACTCAGCAAGCCATGCCCAAAAAGGATGCTATTTTGTCTCTTGCAAAGGATGGGGGAAAGGGAAGGAGGGATGGGGGGAGGTATGGTGAGGGCAGGTTCCAGGATGCAGTGCAACCTGCCCCCCCAAAAATTGGAGACGCAGGGGAGATGGGCAGAGGGGGGGTTATACAGAACAGCTGAGATTACAAACCGTGCTCAAGAGCGGGTCAGCCCCATCCATTTCAGCACTTGCAAAACACATGCAAAGGTAAGTCAGAGGTGTTGGACTCAGTCACTCTGTCTGCCTGATTGATGATGGTGTCCGTTTTTTTTTTTTTGGAGTTGCTTCGCAGAAAAAGGGACAGAACCAAAAAAACTGCGGGCGTCATACCCACGGGTTGAGTCACTGGACTCTTTTTTTGTTTTGTTTTGTTTTGTTTTTTCAACCATAGGCTGCTGTAGCAAGTTCAGCACTCCTGTTTTCACACTGATAAAAAAGATTGTTTGGAACGCCTTGAAAGAAAATAGAGTTGATACGTTGAATGGGAGGACGAAGCAGTTACGGTGTGGAAAGGAGGAGTTGAAATGCTGCAAGTAAGGCAAAGATGGATGATTTCGACTTCAGTCAGAGGATGAAGAAAAAAATAATAAACATGCGCAGAGGTTTAAAGTTTTCAGACGCCGTGGAGAATAGGGGGAAGTTCTTGCAAAGAAAAGAAACCCTCCACATAGCATGAAGGGATTTAAACACTGAGGTGAGAAGGGAGGAGTCATTGGTTGTTTGGCTCTCCCACCCTTTCCTCCTCCTCCTCCTCCTCCTCCTCTTCATCCTCCTCATCGAGTGATACGACCCCAGAGGAGGCCACGTCGGAGACCCTCCTGCGCGGGTCGTAGTTGGGCGGGTACGCCAACCCGTTGCCCCCTGCCTCCACCTGGCACACGGTGCTCTCATAGTCCTTGCAGGGGGTATCGTCATCCTCGCCGGGTGACAGGTACGTCTCAGAGTAAGACATGGAGTAGCAAGGAGAGTCCTGACCTCCGCAGGGCCTGATGCCCCGTCCGCCCCCGCCGGACCCGGCCTGCCCCACCCTCTGGAGTCGGGCCAGCAGCATCTCCTCGCCTCCCTGCAGCGCCGACAGGATCTTGGCGGCGAGTTCAGCGGCGTTGCTGTGAGAGTGGCCGCGATGGCCGCCCAGGTCACGCAGCAGCGGGTGATGCTCATCCAGGCTGCAGAGGCTAGAGCAGAGGGTGTCTGGTGAGCCTGCTGTGGGAGAGGGCTCTCCACTGCCACCTCCCTCTCCTCCTCCTCCTCCTCCTCCGCCTCCACCTCCACCTCCTACACCCTCACAACAGGGTCCTCGCAGGCCCAGGTGTTGGCAAAGCTGGCTGTGGATCAGGTCCTTCAAGTAGGGAGGATATGATGGCACATCTAGAGGGAATGATACAGACTGTAAGCATGAGGTCCTGAAGGGAGAAGAACAGTGATAGGAGAAGAAACATGAGATGAAACTGAAGTATTTCCTGTCTGGACACTGAGTGGTTGCAGCATCAAACATTTACAGGAAATACAAAAAATCAGTCAACTATATAGCCAGTGTTGAACAAATGTTTCTCTTAGTCATTATCATTTAAAAGGTGTACCTGAGATTTTGACCACAAGTGGTGTTTTACTGATGTGACATACATGTGTGCCTGCCAACGGTTTTGATATTTGATTGATTTATAATTGGTGGCAATAACACAATAAACATAAGGATGCGTCAGCAGGGATGTGAGCTGGTTTTAAAATAAAATAAAGGAAAGAAAATCACACATTCATCACATCTGAATACATTTAATCATGCAGGCTACCTTTAAGAAAAGTAATTGTGTTCTGTCTTTGAAAAGGGAAGCCAGATTCATTTGTGTCAAACAGATTTTTAAAAAATGTTTTAATTATGAACATAAATTATTAGTAGTAGGTAGTATTAGTATTAGTAGTAGTAGTATAAGTATTAGTTACCATGAAAAAAACCTGTTACAAAGTAGTTCATATAAGATATTCCTTTAAGATGAGATGCTTTATTAGTAATTATGGGGAAATTTACAATATATATACAGTAATAAGTAAGTCCATAGTTGAATGTGTTAAATATATAAATAAAAAATATGAAAGTCCACTGAATTAAAAGTGTGTGAAAAATGAAAAATAGCAGCAGTAAAAGTTACGACAAAAAATGAAGCAATTATTATATTATTATAAGTATTATGTTATTGTTACAATATTACTTTTAGAATACAGTAAGTGGAAAGATATATTGTAAGGTAAGGTAAGGTAAAAATTCAAAAACTGTAGTAGTGATGATAAATAAATAAAATAGAATAAAATATGCAATAAACAATCTCTGTGAAACAATCTGCAATTATATAAATCTGCAATTTACATAAATTCCTGATACTATATACAAGTGTGCAATGTTCCTGGGATTACAATGTAACGTTTAATATTCCTGGGATTAAATAGTAAAGACAGATTAGCGTGGTGTTAAGAAACCAGCTGCGAGAGCTAAATATGATGTGATACAGAAAGAAATGATCGTCTTTGGTATTAGAAGGAAAAAACTCTCTCATCTACATTATGTGTCCACAACTAGAAAAGTACTGAAACACTGACTGTTAAAATCTATATGACATTGAAGTGAAGAAGTAGGTTCTACAGTGTTATTGACTCAGATCAGGTTTCAGGCAGAGCTGATTAATATCACGTACATTCTGCTCCATATGAAACAGCTTTCACTGCCAGAAGGTAGGAAGCCATGGATGAAAATATGAAGATCCAGCAACAACACTCAGCTGAATGTTATTAGCTGCAGAACAGGTTATTGGTGGTTCACTGTAATCAAGATGAAAGCTCTGGGAGACATACGCCCACACACATACACATAGCTGTGGTCAAATACACTCACTGTGCATTTATAACCCGCTCACACACACTGTCCTCACACAGACACTGTCTCTGCAGCAAAGGAAATTATATTAAACTTGCAGGAGGGATATCAAATTGCACTGAGGAGCAAAAAAAAATGTCAGGGGGGGATGAAAACTAGGGCACTGGGACAATGAAAGATACAGAGAGAGAGAGACAGAGAGAAAGAGAGAGAGAGAGGGAGAGAGAGAGAGAGAGAGAGGGAGAGAGAGAGAGAGATGGATGAAGTAGAAGGTGTGTGATGGGGGATTATTAAGAAGCAGGGGGACAATATGAAATAAATAAACATGATTTAGCTGTTGTGTGTGTGTGTGTGTGTGTGTGTGTGTGAGCGCGTGTGTGTTTGTGTGCATACCTGTGCTCTGTGTGGTGGGCTCGTTGACAGGCAGAAAGTCTTCATCATATGAGTCATCGTTGGACTCGTCTCCATCCACAGACGACCAGGCCCTCAGCTTGGCCTCTGCTATGGCAAACTGCTCAGCCACACCTGCAAGCAAACACACACATACACAAACACACACAAACACACACACATACATGAGCTACGCAAGCAAATACACAGTTGGCATGGTAACAAGGAGACAGCAGGCCATGTCATGTAACCGTTTTTGACTGGCAGGTCTGTGCACAGCGTAGAATTAGACTGGACAGAGACAGAATTCACATTACAGTCCATGTTCCTTCAGCGGTCGTTTGGCGGGTGCACTTAAGATGGCTGTCACTGAGTGTTTATTAGAGTTGGTATGCAGGTTGCATTCCTGCCAGTGCACAGCAGATAGTGAGCTGGAAGAGGCACGGAGAAAATGCTATGAAAGCAAAGGGAAGAAATGTGTGCGTCATTGGAAATGCCAGAGGAAATAGTTTAGTAATAGTGAGTGACATTTCCAATGGAGATGTAGCACTAAGTCAAGTTTCTGATCTTATAGTACATTTACACAGTATGTCAGACTTGAGTGACACCTCTATGACACAGTGTGAACAACAAGGTGTATTTAATAACCTGGCATATCCCAGATCCTCATCCTTTCACATCTTTTTATTATGGATTTATTGTTTTTTTTGTTCATAACTCTCCATTTCTGGTGTTGAGTTTTTATCTCTTTTGTTGTTAAGTTACAGAACAATTTAAAAACTGAATTAAAAAAAGAAAGTAAAACCAGTGTAATTTCTTTTGGGACATTTAAGATTAAGCAATTGGTAAACTCATTATTGTATTCATTTATTGCTTTGGTATATCTTAGGTGCTTTAATTTAGAACTGGTATCTCTATTACATAGTCACTTATTTTTAAATCTGTATGTTTTATTCAGTGCTTATCTGATTCACAATTCTTTAAAAAATAAAACACATATAGTTGAAATGTGCAGCATTGTTTCATGTCTCACACCTGTCATATGTGTTCTCTGTAAATCAAACTAAACCAAGGTTGTACTATGCGTTATTGTTTACCCTCATACATGTATGTAAAGCACACACACACACACACACACACACACACACACACACACACACACAGGGCTACAGAGAAGGCGTGTATGTGTGTGCATGGCTGAGGTGACTCAGCATGCGCCACAACCAGTAAGCCACAATGTCCAAGTGACCAATCATTTCCAATCATCATCATCAGCAGCTGGCCAATCAGGGAGTAAGTGTCTGCCTCTCTATTTTTCTCTCTTGATCTCCCTGCTCACCCTCATTCTCCTCCTCCTCTCATCTATTTTATATTCCTCCCTGCACAGGTGAATTACCAAACGGGGTCTACCAGGCCCAAGCCCAGGGGCCTGGGCCAAGGGCTTAGGGAGCCCCTAAGCCAGAGCTTCTGCATGAAGCTGATGTTACTAACTTATTTGTTGTTGCTTAATCAAAGGGCTTAGTGTCAAAAACAGAACCCTGAGAGTCTTACTGAAAAAGTAGAAAGAATAACCTAAATACTCACTTTAAATGTGCTGTGAATTCTGAACGGGTGAGTTAGTTTAATCAGTATACCTGTCCTGCTGGGGTAGGGGGGTACAGAGAGTGCGGGTGAGAGGCCTTATAATCCATCTATGCCTACTCTCTCCGTCATGTCATGCTTTTTTTCTCTCTCAATAAAACGCTCTATCGACTCACCTGACTCCCCTCGCTCCTACCATTCCCTTTCCTTTCACTGTGCAATCTTTCAGTCTTGTCATTCACATCCAATTTTGATTTCTATCTCACGGACTCTGTCTCTCTCTCTCTCTCTCTCTCTCTCTCTCTCTCTCTCTCTCTCTCTCTCTCTCTCTCTCTCTCTCTCCCTCTCTTTCTCTCTCCTCATCTCTCTCCCCGACTCTCCCTGGTCAATGCTCAGTATTCATGCGTTGTCTCTCACAGAGAGAGATCGATACTCTCATTCATCCTTCACTATAGCTGGGCCCTGAACTCTGCCCGCCAACACAGGCACATCCTTCGACAAATGCGATTGTGCAGGCTGCTCTTTAGTTCTCCTGTGAAAGCCTTTTTAAAATTCCTTCAACCCACGAAGCCACAGCTTTCACCTGTATATACCCTTTTTTTATATTTCTAACCTACATATCAAGCAAAAGTGCCCTAGATAAAGATAAAGACATAGTATACGCCTACGGATAGGTTGTCCCTCTGTCTGTATGACCCTGACATCATTGCCAGAAACATGTAGGAGGTGGTGTAGAACATTGTCAACCATAAATATAACTGTTGTTATTGCGGTCATGATTTTAGGTGATGGCAATGACTCTCTTTCATTGTGCCATTAGGTCAAACTATTATACCAGAAAAAAAATGCTAGCACGCTAATTAGCCTCTTGGGAGGAAGAGTGATGGAACTTCATTTTGCATTGGTGCTGAGCATTTAATCAACATCTAAATGAAATAATAGCTCAGTAACACATCTCTCATGACATGAACCCACATTTGTTCATCTTTATTTTAACATCGATCCCAGTTGTGCCAGAATGTGCACTCAGGTTCTTCTCTCTCTCTTTCTCACATACACGCTGACACACAAAGCTTGCCGCATTTCAACTGCAACTAGGACTTGTGCACTTTATCTGGGCGTATACATTATTATTAAAGTAGACTGCATGCCTATCCGCTGTGAAAATTAGCTCTGAATAAGTTTTACCCTTGTCAGCTCTTAACGTTGCAGTATTTTCCTCATAAATATTCACTTGGATAGAAGTCCTCAGGAACTTCAAATGGATAAAGAACACACTCTTATTTTTTATGTATGATCACTTTAAGACAAACATGCCGTTGGACATGGTGTCTTTGTAAGTTCACCAGAGCTCTTATAGCACTGCTTTCTGCTTCAATGTTGAATTCTGCTTTTACTGGTATCTAAGCCAATTTTTCCATCAGCTAATACCACTTACACCAATGAAATGTTCTCACAGGCTTGTTTGATGCCAAGATAATGTAAACATCAAAAACTGGAATACAGCTGACACACACTTCACACAGCTGAAACACACACTTCACACATAACCGCTCATGTACTTTCCATGTATTTATGTATCACTCACAGCCTGTCTCCCATTCCCTTTCATTGAGACACATGAAGAAACACACACACACACACACACACACACACACACACACACACACACACACACACACAGTGACATAAGCCTCTTTTTGTGTCAGTCAAGGTTGGCAGGCAGTTTCATGCAGTTCGGAGAGACACTGCAGGATTAACTGAATGTATGTGTGTGTGTGTGTGTGTGTGTGTGTGTGTGTGTGTGTGTGTGTGTGTGTGTATGTGTATGTGTGTGTGACTGGCACAAGTCTGTCTATCAATAGGACAACCCCACCTGCATTCTTAATTCTCAGGGTTCCTCCTATAAACACGTACACACACACACAAACACACACACACACATTATCTCTCTCTCTCTGTCATGTCTTCACCTTTTACACATAAACACACTCACTTTACACACTCGCACATGCTCACTTAATGTACAGATGTGCTCACTGACATTCATGCAGTCTGTCCAGTCACCCACGGTAACACCATCACCGGGCTACAAGGAGACAGTTGACAAAAATAAGAGGAGTCAGCAGCTCCCTGATGGGTTGGAAACTGGGCACACACTGATGATGGAAACTGAAGAGACACAGAGGACTATGATGTACCCCATTTCCACTTATTCTGGTTAAATGTAACAAAAAAGATGTGCAGAACATTAGAAATCCTGGTTTAAAGCCTATTACACAAGGTTTTAGTGACATTTATAAAATGAAAAGGGGGGGGGCAGGCTCATACAGTTCTAAAATGACCATCTATAGCGCTGTTAAGGATCAGTAAGTTCAAAATGCATGATTTAAAGACTTTTACTGTGATAATGGATACAATCACAAAGAGAAGAGAAGAGAGTGAGGTAATGTAAAAAGTGCCATGTAAGAGATGAGTAAGAAAAAAAAAGGAAAAAAAAGAGAGGAGGCACAAGAGGAAAATCGCTCTGTCACGGTGGCAGTAGCCAGGAGCAAAACCTTACTGTGCAAATTAACCTTGAGAGTCTGCATTGCAGGGAGCGAGCGAGGGAACGGAGGGGAGAGCGGGCAGGAGGGACGAGGTGAAAAAGACAGAGAAAAAGAGGAGATAAAGAGACAGAGGGCAGTGAGAGACATTAAAAAGAGGGGACAATGTGAGAAGGACGATGGGGATAATGAGCAGAGGGGGCAGGAGTGAATGAGGAAAAAAGTAAAAGATGAGGTGAGTGAGTAAAAGATAGAGGAGACAGATGAGCTGTGGGTGAGCAGCGCTGTGAGAGGAACAAACCATAACTACGTGTGAAGGAGAGGAGTTAAGGACAGAATGCATCTTCATTTACAACTTTATCTGAATAATGACATCTGCTTACAGGCCTTTGACTTTACATCTGGAATAAATGCGTGTTCTTTTTATCTAGATTCTTTCCACATTGTGTTTGGATGTATTTGAAATATGAGGACTGACTGACACTAAACTGTGCCATGTCTCTCACATTGACACTGTCATTACTGTAATTAATGATTGATACAAATACTCATCTACACCTGTTTAAAATATGTTAACCTTTTTGTTTTGATGGTGTCATTTAATTAGGATCTCTTCTATGATCTTTCAGCATTATTCGGCACATTTTCAAGGTGTCCAAGATGTGTGAGTCAGTGAATTTCTTGCCAAGTGACATTTAAAAAACTGTTGAGTACAGCAGTGCAGGATGTTGGGTTTTTTTTGGTAGTAGTATTTATATATTAAGCAAGACAAACAATCTTACCAGCAGCAAAGCGCGCCTCCTGTTCACCCTCAGTGAGGTCGGAGTATGAATTGAAGTCTGATTCCAGGGCTGCTGGAGTGTCGATAGGCTTACACCAGCCTTTCCACTCTATGAGATGGGCTACTCTGCCCTGAGCCATGGCTGTGGGCTTTGTCACATGGTCCTTCACCACCTGGGAAATACCTACAAGGCAAAAAATGGGGAGTGATTCTACAGGATAATCTGAGATTTTGAGTATGATGGTAAGACATTTTCAGTATGCTCACACATACATTTACACTATGTATACTATATGTACACAAATACACTTGCTGGTAAATGCTGTACTCACCATGCAGGGAGGATCGTGCTAATGCAGCAATCTCTTGAATGGTGAGAGCTCTTCTTGATTTTGGTAACATTTCAATGGTGTCGTCAACATTCACCTGGAATGACAAGACAAATAATAAGTGTGACTCAGGGGAAAACTGGTACAGCAGCTCAAGCTCAGCATTAATGTAACCCGGCTTCTGAATACATCCCGCTATGACTCACAGGAAAACCCAGTGTTGTCTTTTGATGGAGAAAGGACTCCTGTGTTCAAAGTACTTCAGCTACTTCAGTGTACTTCAGGGCCTTGAAAAATGAAGGTATTTCTCTTTACACACCAATCAATGCTTTGATGAGTCACAAGATTTATGCTCACAAGATGCACGTGCCTGTATGTTGAAGCACAGACACACGGAACAGTGATGAGATACATCAATGTTTATATCTATATATAGCATGGTCAGCTATCTGTTGTTGTCTATATAACTTGATTGTATATTATTTTATGTGGACTGTTGGATCTTTTTTTTCCAGTACTGGTGGCTACTGGATGTTCACTTTAGTGGTTTGTTACATTAGCCTGCTGCCTAATGAGCAGCCTAATAGACTGTTTAGGTAACACCTGTTGTTCCATTCGATTCCGGTAGCAGACTTTTGTTCCCCTTCATTTCTTGTCAACTCTCTCCACTTTTGCTGTAATAAAGACACCAACATGCCATGTATGGCTGCACACAAGGGGGCATTTACTCTCTAGTTTTGTGTATTTGTACATTTTTCGTAAACAGGGAATGTCCAGGTGGACCTTCATAATGCTGCCAGGTGTGTCTGATAAGAGATTTTAGATGCACCTGTTAATAGTCAACTAATCACATTAAAAACTTCAAACTCTTGAAAGGAAAGTGCTTGATCTGTGTCCAGACACCTAGACAGGTAATTTCCTCACAAAACCAGACAGTAGACAAAAGACAAACCCCCCCTTCATCCTCCTCACATTCTGTCCTCCATCAAATCTGTCGGCTCTGTAAAGCCAAACCACAGAGGGAGTATCGGGTGTTGACAAGTTCCTTTGTCTGCTAACTCTTTTTATAGCCCTACCTGTACTCACGTGGGAATCGGGCACGTCAACAGCAAAGGCCACATGCCGAGCTGAGGCGACCGGCGCCGCTACTCAATATGGGTCAACACACTTGGCTGACTGAGCAATTTGATGACGGTTTTAGGCGGACAAGTACATCTCAACAGGTACAGATTGTGTCCAGTCCAGTGGTGAACGATCAGGTTTCAGCTGTTTTCATCTAGAAAAACACCACTGAGCTACGTGACTTGCACCACATCTGCACCACAGCTAGACATAATAAGCATGTGGATTGTTGGGTCATTTGGAAGTCACATTTTCCTATTTTTCTGTCATTTCCTTAATGAGTCAGCGCTGGATACGCCTCCGATTTGATTTGCAGCCCATCCCAGAGGAATCACCCTGACCTTGCCTTGTCAATTCCACTTAACGGCAACAAAATACCAGCCGAAGAACAAAAAAACAGCAAAAGGATCTGTCAGAGGGACCCGGCAAGAGCAAAGGGGGATCCCGAGATTGTGACGGCGCCGCCGGCTGCCGCGAGGCGTGATAATCCTCTTGCGCTGCAGAGGAGCTTGCAGATCAGAGGGAGGATAATCTGGAGGAGATGTGACATATACCCTGGAGTAGGGTTAGAAGGATATATTGTGTTGTTCTTTCATTAAAAAACTGATGTCAGAGAGTTAATGTTTTCCACCCACAGCTGAATATGTTTTATTTGTCATCTGATGGTTGCCCAGTGAAATCATCCCAGAGTGATGCAGGAGGATTTTATACATCATCAGCAGGAGATATCCAACTCTATATATATCTATATATTTTTCATTGGGGTATCCTATGATGATGTGAACACTGTTTCAGAGACATCTCTAACTGACAAGAATAACATTTTGGAAAGCCAATTCATCATTTCTGGAGTTTGGAGGCACAAAATGGTCCAATTTAAGTATTACATTCAAAATATATCAGCATAAGATTTTAAAGTAAGGATTCACATATACGCTTGAGCATCACCGCGGCACACAGCTCCAGTTAATAGCACTGCTGGCTCTGCTGCTCCATTCCATTCACCCCCCACCAACCCCCCCCCCCTCCTCTCCCCCACTGCCCTACTGAACACAGAGGAAGACAAGAGCAGCGCTTAGAGCAGACAGAGGGGCTTCAGTTCGACCACTGCACCCGCATCTTTCCTTCCGTGCTCTCCAACAAGCGCACCATTGTTCCGTGTAAGATAAGTGCGCACAAACACACACACACAGTGTGAAGAAGCCTTACATTTTCGTGGTCTGGTGAACACAGACAGTAAAGAGGCTGTCATGAGGCTCACTCGGGCTCAGCTATGGCTTTTGAATCATTGGTCAACCATTGCCTCCATGAGTCAGTGCGGTGGGCTGGTGCAGCGCTGAGAGGAATGCAACATATTCCTCAACACAATGCACCTGTAAGGAACTAACGCAGTCAGAGTGACTTAAAACTGACCCGACTGCCTCGTCCCTGTGTGCACAACCACGCAAGAACTGCACTTTAAGGATTTTTTTGGGTGTGTGTAGACTTGTTCAATAAAATTACAAACTCTAATTTAATACCTTAGTGTGGCTTTAAGTGGAGTTATTTCAGTTCCATTTTACGATGTGATTAAGTATGAATAGCAAATGTTGCTGCTCCAGAAAATCCTTTTTTCCCCCATTGTAGACATGTCAAACAACACCACAGGTTTCCTAAGGCAAAGACATTTGTATGTATTAGTCTATGTTTAAAGTAATTTAGGTTACATCACAACAGAAATGTAATTTGGGCCATTGTGCTGAGTCAAATACCCTTTTCTTATTTATCAAACATCAAGTGCAAAACGCTGTGCCTATTTTCTTCAGCACTGCAGATGCTTTTTGTCTGCTTCAAAACAAACAAACACACACACACACACACACACACACACAGACGTTTCACATTATGACTAGCATTATTAAGTGAAATTATATGAAAAGCTGTGAGTGGTTTCATTGGACCAGACTGGTGTGATAGCTGTCTCACCTGGGGGGGAAAATAACCTGAACATGCCCCCCCCCCCATCCCTTCTCTCTCTTTTTCTCTTTTCTATTTCTCTCTATCTCTCAACTTATCCACAATGGGAACATTTCTATGGCAACCAGATGATGTCACACACTCAGAGCACCAACCCATGGCCACAACAGCCAAATTAGAGACTCTTGCATGCGCCCACCTGCTTTCAAATAAAGCTGTTGGCTAAGTCTGGAGTCTAAGATGAGGCATTTGCATCATCATTGCTGAATTTAGTCTCACTGGTAGCATTAGGTTTGGTAAATATGAATCTAAAACAAGAAGCTAGGCATTTATTTGAATCCCACATTGCAATAGCAATAGTTCTCAATTGACCAAATAACTGAGTCATGAGCTCTTGCTTCACTACAATTTCAACAAAAAACGTGAATGTGAATCATTGCTTGACGCAAAATCTGAGCAAATATAACCAATATGTAATTAGTCGGTGGTCCCTGAAGAGTGAAGTGTTACAGAATCCTTCCTCCATGAAAGAGATGTGATAAGATGAGCCGTCCAGTGGAAGTCCCACGAAGAGTGAGAGGCTACATTTTCATAATGGATCACTTAGTCGCTGCTAATGTGGCCTGGTTGGTTCAATGTGGGCACAGCAGATTCACACCCGATGGTGCGGACTAACAGATAAAAGAGGCAAGGTGGATTCATCATGATCATCTATGAGCCACTAGCTTCATCCCAGCAGTCTTGGTTCAAAAAGAACAGGCAAAACCTTGCATGAAAGTCCAAAAATGTAACAGGGTCAAAAAGCCTTGTCAGGGTAAAAAGACAAGACAATACAAAGTCTGCGTGTGTTTAAAGGAAAGGAAAGTGTGTTTCCTGTACATTGTTAAACTTAAACCAATATTCAAATGAGCCAGTACAGCACAGTCAGTCAACTGTTCTCACCTCTTAAGTAGAGCAACATTACACTCTGCATCACTGAGATTCCATTTAAAATCCCACATTAAAAATTAATTGCTAATTACTGAACGGCTTGCAAACAGCTAATTGGAAACCAACTGGTTAACATTAATGAAAACTAAAATGAGAGAAAGAACTGGGGTTGACACACATATTAATGACTTAGATGGCTTGATTTATTAGGTAATTATTAAACCAGGAAAGGTTGAGAAAATCATTTTCTGCTTCATGTGGCGACTGTCATCTTCGATTAGGCATATGTGGTAGGTGGTCAACTAAGTTAAACATGGCTACTTTTGGCCTGGTTGCTTAGTGATGTAGTTCATTCATACTTGGGTAACAAGGAGAAAATCATATTGGTTGAGAACAACAAAAAAACAGTAGTTTTCCTGATAGCGTAGGTAAAAGAATAGTCCTTACAGGCTCTATCAGTTAATGTAACATCATACTACAACTGAAACTGAAACACAAATCATTTGACCTAATAATATTAATAATAATAAGAAGAAGAAGAAGATAAGAAGAAGAATAAAAGTGTTGGGCCCTATGGTAGACCACTACTTGCTTTCTCCATGCACCTTGAAAAGTTGTGCCAGAACGCTTTTATTGTCAGAAATGAACACTTTTCAAACAGTCAAACCGTTTTCTAACTCAGTAAAGTGATGTAAGCTGGCAGCTAAAAGCTTTAAATGAATGTAAAAATACCATTCTGTACTGTCTCTGTGTGTTTAAATGGCGTTTGGACTAGTCGTAAAGCACTAGCTAAAGTTTCAATGATAAAAGTGTGCTACAGCTAAGTCTCTAGGCTATATTACAAAACTAGACCAGGCTGAATTTTTTTTAAAAAAGAGAGACAGTGTGTGTTAAGGGCACCTCGCTGAAGTCCAGTGCGCCCAAAGGTGCTGTCAGAATCAGTCGGCGCGCCAAGCAGGTCCGCGTGCTGCCCAAAAGCGCGAGGTCAGACAGGGAGCTTGCCGCGCTCCAGTCCACGCGCAACGAACCGTCGACCGCCACTGTCAGGAGGGAGAGAGCCACGTGAGGATTACAGCAAATGAACAACCTTACAACTCATAGTAGCTCCCCGAATTAAACTATTAAAAAATAATATTATGAAAACAATGCGTCCACTTTACTGTGGCGATTGTATTTTTCATAATATATTGTGTTCATTACTGGAGCTGTAATGACTAACTATGAGTTTTAAGGATTAGGGCTAATCCTTACTGCGCGTGCCTTTATGGTCAAAGTTGCAATCACCATGCCAACCCATGCCTCCACAGCAACCATTGAGGGCCGATGACCATATAAGGGAATGTTGTGTTGCCGTATCTCACTGCAGTTTCATCCATATATACACCACCAAATATACAAATGGGATGTTTTTGAAGGCAACTGTGAGGCATCAGAGAACCGTCTGATTTGAAAAACCAAGTTTTAAATCTAAAAAAAAATAAAAAAAATCAATAGGATGTTGTTGGAAGATTCCCTTTAAATAAGTTCCTCGTGATGCAGGCCTATTATTTCGTGTGCTATAAAACTTAAAAGGCGTCTATAGGCTTGTACCGTGCACTTTCAGAGAGTAGTTATATAGTAGTTTTGGAGCACCCTCATTTTTACTGTGCATGGTACAAGTCTAAGTGCAGGGCTTTTATTCACAAACCCCTTAATTTATTGCAGCGTACTCTGTAGAGACTACTTGTAGTGAGATAAGTTTTGGGGGGGGGTGGGGGTACAGGCCTACTACTTCCATGCACTTTAAAGCCATGCCATGTCATGCAGGGTAAGGCCCTGGTAGCAGCACGAGCCTGTTTGATATTTCATGAAGTTTCTTCTGCTTAGTCAGAGGGAGAGAAGCAGTGTAACACATTTATATTTTTAAAAAAAAGAAGCACAGAATAAGGGAAATGCCTGTGATGGCATTAGGATTATCTTGTATTACCTGCCAGATTCATACACATTTCTTTGACGTGACCGGGCCACGTCATTAACACAACCCAAACTGAGAGAGGCAGCGCAAATGTCACTGAGCAACCTCCTGGCTGCAGACGTCACTTAACGGCCCAGAGATATAACAAGACCGGTTCGGTTGACTTCATGGATTGAACCTTTTCTCACAGTTGGCATGACCGGGCACACTCCTGGACCATGATGGAAATAAAGGTAGAAACGTGCCCATCAACCCCCTCCTGTGAATGGGGCCTCACACATTTCACATTTCACATTTCAGCACCTGGACAGCTCCCGTCCGTCACATACTGACGCTCCCCACAATCGTGCACACGCCTGCAATCCTGCGCGTGCTCGTCACTCTTCAAATCAGATTTGCAAAACGAGATTAAGAGGTGGGTCTCTAAATGTCAGTGCCTGGCTCCTCTTTCAAAGCCCTTCCACTGCAAGGGATGCGTTTCTGGTTACTGTCTGTGAAAAGAACAACTCGCTCGATTAGTCGTCATCACCCATCTCAAATATTGAGTCCAATATCAAGACCAATCACTCACCCCGGGTCAAAGACCTGCCGTTTAGCGCGCTGAGCTCAAGTTGCCCACCAGCAGAATTCAATATCTGCCGTTTAATTGGGTGTGATGAGATCAGATGCCCGGGGTGTATTGTATCGTTGAATCTAGGCCACCTCGGTCAATGAAAGTATTGACTCGAGGAGTGAAAGATGTGCACGTGCTTTTGGAGCATTAGACTGATATCCACAATGTGTCAGACATTTGAGGCCATGGTGCAGTCCCTGAACACCACAGGGGGTTTTTAGGGTGACACGTCAGCAACTGATTGTTAGAAAATGCTCACATTTCAC
Organism: Scomber japonicus; assembly: GCF_027409825.1. Taxonomy (NCBI): domain Eukaryota; kingdom Metazoa; phylum Chordata; class Actinopteri; order Scombriformes; family Scombridae; genus Scomber; species Scomber japonicus. Next base: position 8,605,596 of record NC_070583.1, read on the forward strand.
ATTTAACGCGCCGGCTCAGAGAGAGAGACAGAGAGAGAGAGAGAGAGAGAGATTGAGAGAGAGAGAGAGACAGAGAGAGAGACAGAGAGAGAGGCAAAGCTGCTCCTCTAAAGTCGATGAGTTTGTTGAGCGGGTTGATTGTCCTCTAATGCGACACACAGTTAGCCCTGGAGATTTTAAAAAGAGACTGCGCACACTTCACAATTCTTTCGCATTCACGTCTGCAATGCACAAGTCTCTGTAGCTGATGGGTTTTTTTGCAGCATTGACCCTGAACCAGGACCAGGAAATCTGAAGGGTCAAGGCT